>NW_009635325.1:0-38743 GCF_000690535.1 Cariama cristata
GAGGCTTTCCCAGGGGACGCCGGGCGCTGCTCCCTGGGAGCTGAAGAGCACAGAAATCCGGAAACAGATCTCGGAGGCAGCGGCGCTCACAGGGGCTTGCTGAGGGCGAAACAGGACTGCCATTGAGGCAATGGTGTTTCCTCCCTGTCTTTTCCTGCTTGACAGGCAACGAAACGAATCTGAAAGCCAGCAAAGCCTCCAGCACTGCATTTATGAGAGGCTCTGAAATGTGCGGGCCTGTTCTCCAGACCAGTTTGGCTACAGAAGCATGTTAGACAAAGCAGTAAATCCATGTGGGGTTTTGTGCTTTCTTTTCTAGATGCCTGTGACCGTGGGCCCATATGGGCAATCACAGCCCAGCTGCTTTGACAGAGTAAAAATGGGTTTCATGATGGGCTTTGCAGTGGGCATGGCAGCAGGAGCGCTGTTCGGCACGTTTTCCTGCCTCAGGTAGGCTGAGGAAATGGCTTCCGTGGAGAGGTTGTGACAGAGCAATAGCCAGAGAGAAATGTTGCTGCTCTGGAAATGGAAAGGGAGGTGCGGGTCTGGTCCTGTGTCATCACGTAGGTGAAACTTTGCCAGTGGCTCCGAATTAGCCATAGATCGAGAGCCTGCTATCAGCCCTGGCCGCGAATGGGAAAGTCTGGCGATGGCGGGGCATCATCTCTGGGTCAGCTGTGTACAAGGAGGTCACAGTTTCACAGACCTTTTCCTGCTGCTCGCAAGGGAGGTTGCATTGGGAACCTGAGGCTGTGGAAGATCAGCTCCAGGAGGAGCTGAATGAGTTGTCTGTGCAGGTACCCATGCAGCCCTCTCCTCGCTCTAAAGCTTCCCGAGGTACTCTGCAAGCTCTTGAGTATCTGTGTCGTGGTTGCTTTGGGTGTCCCATCCCCCTGTATGGAGGCAATTACTGTACTGACCCCGAGTCTTAATTGCAAGAGTGTAGGCACAGCTGTGGCTGCACTGGCACAATCCCATTGTGAATCGGAGAGGGGCAATATTCCACCTTCCACTGGCGCTCCCTGGTATGCCGGCACTGCACGGAAACAAGTGATGCTCGCTGCTCTGAGTTAACTCTTGCACTGCTTGCTGACTGGTTTTGGCACACATCATCCTTAAAAAGGAATTACTGAAATAAGCTTTTTTGTATTTTGCAGAACTCTTTCTGCTTGAGGCTTTTTAATCTGTGATTAAATATGGGCAATGATTTGGCAGTGAGCCTAAAAGGAGGAAAAGGCACAAAGTCTAATCTGATAGAGTTTAAAACATTTTCTGATCTCTCTCAGATCTGGAGAGTATTTGCAAGTGGTACAATGCTAGCAGAAAATACAGTTTTAGGGTATTTAGAAGCAGCAGTGACAGTGGTTCTGTCGTCCTTGAATGACACGGCTACATTATTTCTGCTGTACCATTTTTGAGGGAAAATCTTCATGTTTTAAAAATCAAGTGCATGAAATTCCTTAGACCCTACAGTCACTGCAGTGCTTAAAAACCAAATATTACAAGAGCTTCCCAAGAAGGAACAATTCTTTTTGTTTCAGTCTGACCTCAGGTAAATGGGAACTGGAGAATAGAAATGCCTCTGGGCACTTCTAGGCCTTTCTTGTTTCTCTCATATTAAAAATACAGCGTCAGTGGTAAATAGGAAGTTAGTTTACAACATGGTTTTAAGTTGGTGGTATGAATACTGCCACTGCAGCCAGACAGGATGGTAATAAAACAGCTCAGACACTTTTTATTCACTGGCAAGTCAAATATTTGGACAGCACAATTTTTTTATCTCCAAATTAAGGCTATTTGGGGTACTATCAGGTGAAGCTGTTCCTGCTGGTGGCGTGGCAGGGAGGGTACAGCATCAGCTGGTGCCACTGCAGGAAAAAATACACAGGGGCCACTGGCAAGGGTCATGCAAGTGCCACAGAGAGCAGTTGGTTTTTTTTTTTGCAGTAGCTCAGGCACGGGGCACTGCAGCCAGTCTCCTTGCAGAGGCAGGAGGTACCATTTTAAACTTAGACTGAAGAGAAGGTGTTCGATTTGGGCACTCAGTAAACTGTTAGCTGGTTGTATCAGATGTTTTCTGCTGTACGTTGGTCACCTGTCAGGCTTCAGCTTTTATGCAATTCCTGTGTTTTTTTCTTTCAGGATTGGCATGAGAGGACGAGAGCTGATGGGTGGAGTTGGCAAAACGATGATGCAGAGTGGTGGGACGTTTGGGACATTCATGGCTATTGGTATGGGAATCCGCTGCTAACCTGGAGCTTGGGTTTTACCCTGGAGTGCCCCCGTCCAGCCTTTCCTCCTCTGTACCATAATAAAAATCTTTAGATACCTGGAATCAAGAGCTCTTCGTGAAATGGCGAAGCACCATCCTTCTTGCTCTGTTGATTGTAAACATGCTTTTTATCAAATTTCTACTTTCCTCCCATCTCTTACTCCCATGACAATGAAAAAGAATAATCCTTTGTACTACATTAAAGTTCCTATTTCAGAGGCGTAAGTACAGCGCACACATTTTTCCCTTTGGTACTTGGGCAGCTCACTTTCCCAATGTGTTGATGTGGAGCTGCTCCATTGCATTCCTGAAGAGAGTTTCTCTGTGGCTCATTCAGATCAACTACCAAAGTTCTCTCCTCTTGCAAAGCTAGGTGGGTTGAAGCTGGCCCCATTTTTCAGTTCCAGGTAACACAGGGCGAACGCCCTCACAGGGAGCGAGGGACCCCAAAAGGGCTTGGGCAAGTCCTTATGTAACTGAGGGCAAAGCTACAGCAGCTCGGGCACCTTCTTCCAGCCAGCCTGGCAGCACCTGGGTGCAGGAAGCCATCAGGGAACAGTGCAGAACAGTTGCAGGTACTGCCACGCTACTGGAGCTGGCAATTGTGACATGGCTGGAACATGGAAAACTGCTCCCATCACCTGACAGCTACAGGTATTTTGTGATGAGTGACAGGGATGACTTCAGCACCAGACCTGGGAGATGTCACTGCCCTGTCAGGCCTTGAGCAGTGCCTTTCCTAAAGCTCTCCCTTCAAGACTAGCTGTGTTACCAGAAAAGCACAGCCCAGCCTGACTCCGCCACCTCTTTCACAGCCCTGACGGGTGCTGTCCTACCTGCTTTGTGAGGCGAGGGGCACGCTCCTGAGCAGCCCTTCCAGAGAGGGGAAGGGCACAAGCAGTGGTGGCAGTTGCATCCACTGACAGGAATGGGCAGTGGCTTTTTTTCTTTCCCTCAGCAGGGGAAGCGGGCTTCACCTCTAGGAGCTGCACTACCAGAGTGTCTTTCCCTGCCATCTGCTGCCGGGGGTCTACGAGGTGCTCAGCACTTCCCAGGGAGAACAGGGGTTACTGTTCCCTGTCCTTCACCAGCCCCTGTAGCACTGCCTACAGCTCAACCACGCAACGTTTAGGTCAGCGTTGCCACCTCCCGTTACTTGCTTTCTGAAACAAGGCTTATCTTTGCTCCTCCTTTATTTCTGTGCAAGGATAGAACAGAACAGGTTAGCAGCAACAGCAGCACCCAAACCAGCGCCTATGCAACCTTTTCCTAGCACAAGTGCCTTTTCCCCAGTTTTTAAGGGAGAAGCACAAATCTGCCACTAAAAGCCTGCTCGCTGCTGCCATGTGGCCCAGTAACCTCTGTAACTCTGCCAACGACAACTAAGTCAAGCAACACAGCTGCTCTGGAACAGCTCAAGTTTTACTCCAACTGGTGGATTAATACCACCAACTAAAAAGATAAGGTCAAGCAAAACCGGAGAGCAGCCTTGCTTGGCTTTCTTCAGTTGTGTCACATACTCCTAAGTCACACTCCTGTAGCGTGTTCCTGGCTCATCCCGTTTGCCGTTCTACTACCTCCGGTTGCCCCATCCTGTTTCCTCCCACAGCTCCCTCCTGGGTTGCCGAGCAGGCCCTGGGCCTAGCGCAGCTCAGCCACAGCCGCACGCAGCCTGAACAGCAGAAGGCTGGAGAGCAGGTCAGGTCACCACCACTTTCCCCTCAGACCACCGGCAACATCCCTGCCCAGCCCATTTTCACCACCCCTGGGCAGAACTACTCTCGACACCTTTGTGAAGCACAGCTTTTATCAGCCAGCCATTAAAAATGACAGGGAGGTGGGAAAGGGGTAGTAAGAGGGCAATGCACTGGCTAAAAGGGGATTATGCAGGATAAAAGCCAACATAAATTACTTCCAAATTGCCACAGTTCACAACCATTGGTGAAAGATGGGGTGTGTGGGGTGGGGGAAGTTCTCCCTGGAATGAATCTGCAGCAGGCCTGAGAAAGGGCAAGAGCTGTTCCCTGCCTGGGCAGTAAGAAAACCCACAGGCCCTTACCAGCCACGGCTGCAGTACAGGGAGGGTTCAAAACAGCAGGAACCAGCTCTTGCGTTTTCTCCCGCAGGAGCGGTTTTCCAAACATCTACCATTTCACAGCATCTATCACTCACCTCCAGTCTTCAGCACACACTGCTTAGAAGTCACAGTAGGAGAGCAGAGAAATAAAGCTTCATGAAGGCCTTTTTAAGAGAATTTTATTTGAGTGGTTCTTACAAAGATTGTTGCAATATGAAAGTCTTTGTTTTGATAGAAATATCAAGCTGTCTTGTCAAACACACTGAAGTAACCCAAAAATATATTTCAGAGCTCACAGAGCTTAAAAAGAGCAAAGATTATATGCAACCAGAACAAAACATGTTTCTGTATTTCCTACCCATTTTCAGACTCGGCTGAAATCCTTCAACTGTGCCACACTGCATACATAGAAACCTATCTGGAAATGCAGAGATCGTTTTGTTTGGAAACTTAGACACACCTCACACAGTATTTACAAAGAAACTTTTACAGATACATTAATCAAAAGTTACCATCAAGAAATAAAACCCTTCAATCCTTCTATTCTTACCAATTATTCAGCACAAAGCAAGCTGACTGGCTGTCCAGAGTCAGCTTTTCAGTAGCCTTTTGAATTTTTCCATTTATACAAAACACTAAATATGTCCCTTCATAAAGTCTATCTCCGATATCAACCTTTAGCAGATCACCTACATTTAGTGAAATGTAAAATGTAATTGCTGCATTAAAAGAAAGGCTTGTGAAACATTAAAAATGTCATTATGTCCCATCTGCCTTTTACAGAGAACTTGTTTTCTATGAGCTACTTCTCAGTTCCTACAGATCACCTTAGTAAATGTACAAGAATTACAAGGCAGAACAAGAAGTCAACAGCTTTGTATACAGTGGAAATGCTAGTTACGGAGAATGAACACACTGCATTTCTGCTTACTTCATTTTATTTTTAAAGGTAGCAGGAAGTGTACACAAAATGACATTAAATCCTTTCCTTTAGTTTTATCTAAATAAAAGATAACTCAATCTTCCTCCAAAAAATAACTATGTACAAAACTGACTAAATCCATCTTCATCGTCGAACAGGAACCAGTAGTTGGGTTGCAGTCATGGAATCTGGGAAAAGGCTATGGTACGTTGGAAGAGGTACATACGCTGCTGTAATCATTTTACCTAATCAGAAGATTAAAAAACCAAAAACAAAACACCAGTATTTGGTAATTTCTGTAATTAAAGAATAAATGTAGGTCTCTACATGAAATACACTCACCTGCAAACCACCTCCCATGCAACGCGTTCACAGCTGCAATGGCAGCAGCAATTGAAGGACATTTGACGTACACGTTGCCCTGTAATACAGAAGTGTCACAGTCCATTAGAAGCTTGAGAAACGCCCCACACCATCTATGCTCAAGACACTTCCCTTGGCGTGGCTGGGACAGAGGCAAACCTGCCTCCCTACGGCCCTACTGGTATCCACCCATAATGCAGAAGGAGCAGGAGAAAGCAGAGTAGCAGACAGTTTTTACTGATGTGCATTACCATGCTGTAAGTGGGGTTACCTTAGGGTGAAACTTCTCTAAATAGGATTTTGCCGAACAGAACAAATGTGAGCTTGATCTGAAATCAACAAGTAACAGACTGCTTACTTGCTCGTGATAATCCTTCAAAGAGAGTACCCAATGGCTCCTGATTACAAACCTCATGCGAAACAGGAAAGCACAAGAAGTTTGGCTACCTCTACTGCAGGCTAGCAATCAAATTCTGTATATCACCAACTTTAACCGTAAATCCTTAACTAGATACTCAAGTTCACAGTCTGGTTTTCAAAGGGATTAAGCACTTCCCATTCCTGGGGCAGGGAGGATGTCCAGCACTTCAAGGAAGACTGGTACTGTAAAAATTCTCCTACAGGAACTTCAGCATCTGTCTGTCTTTACCTGAACAAGGACTGAGACGAAGGGGAAAAGACCCATCACAGCAGGGCAAGAGCAGCCTAAGATGACATCTAACGTGAATGACAGACTGATCTTTTAACTTTGCCAGAGATACCTGAAGTTTTCTATCTGCAAATTAAGCACTAATCCAGACTACTGTTAATATTCACATTCAACAATGGCAAGCCATACAGATGCCCACAGTAATGTGTATGCATTTTTCTGGCTGCCTGCTTAAAAATAAGAAACAACCAGTAATTCTTGAACCACATCAGATTCTAGCTGAAACAGATTTTACAGGAAAGAATATATTAAGAAACAGAACCCAGCCTTCCCTTTAGCAGCCTTTCCCAGCCTGTACTAACTCTTCCCACTGATCTAACCCACTCCTTCTTGGGGGGAAACTTAAGATCAGGGGTTGATGTTTTAAGGCACAAAGCAATTAACACACACAGTTCTGTTCTCAGCCTCGCCCTGCATAAGCATCCGAGCTGCTTAAACCTTGAAATGAGGTACAGCAACATAAAGCTTTAGTTCTCCTTAACACACCACCGTGTAGGCTGGTGCAGTACACGAGACCACATGTTCAGCTGGGACTGCCATCTTTTCACCCACAACAAATCACATCTTCACGGCTGACTACTGACAGCCCTTAGCCTGGAAGTCTGGCTGTCTGGGAAAGAGCACTAAATAGACGGGAGACGAAGATAACGTGACCAGAATCTCAGCCTGGAAAACAGAACAGCAGAGTGGGAACTCAGGTTCAAATATAGTATTTTTAAGTATCGGTGGGTATTTTATATCTGGGTCATCACTGTGCTACTGTGACAAAATGGATTTCATGTAACAAACGGCTAACTCATGATATAGGCTCTACGTGCTCAGAACCTATGTAAGGAATGTTGAGGGCTGTTGCGTTTTTGGGGTTTGAGGGTGACGGGGTTTTTGGGGTTTGTATGTCGGGGTTTTCTGTTGTAGTGTTTTTTTTTTTTCCCCCATCTGTCAAAGGGCACTATGTTTTCTCTAAGATAGTACTAGACTAATACGCTTGTGGGAAAGGTTTCTACCTCCCATTAGCCCAGTAGTCCAATGCAGCAGTGATCTTGAAGATTAAAAAAATGCCAGGAAAGACTGTATGTTATTTTATGTACTAGATTACAGCTCATCTCTAATCCAACATCTCAGTAATCCACCTGAAAGGATTTCAGGTGACAAGAGTCTTCTGTAGAAGCAGCACAGTGATAACAAAGGTTTGGGATTGCCAAGTGCATTACCAGGGCAGAACAATCCCATCTAAGCAATACTGACAGGGACAGCAGTGTAGATTTCAGCCTCGCACAACAGATCAGAACACAACAGGACACTTCCAAGGTCTGATGGTTAGAAATTAACCTATGAGAGCATTTGAAAACTGTACTTCAGTTTGGGCTGTGAATTTTTATATAAAACGTGTTGAAGACGGCCAAATCTCTTTACAGACCTTCCACAGTTTATATTCTAGGAGTAGAAATGCAGGGGAAGAGATAATCAGTCTGGGAATTGTGTAAGCAAAGTGAAAACACAAGAAAAATGTATTAGCCTTTTTAGGATGCAGGCTGAGAGTCCTTCAAACGGGCATTAAGCTGTAATTAAGTCTGCATCGGTAGTCCTTTTTCTTCTCCTCCCTGTTATAACGCTAGGCACTCCTACTGCCCATATCACTAGTGAAACACAACTGCTTCCAAGCATGGCCTTAGGCATACATTTACCTGCCCGTCTCAAGCCTGCTGGAGCAGGGTGTGATTTGTGCTAAAACCTGGATTCTCTAGAAACAGAAGAAACTGGAGGTCTCTGGCTTTTGGGAAAGGCACAGCTTAAGGGAAAAGCCAAATGCCAGGCTTTTAAAGAGGTCACTACTCTGTATTTCCTTCAGCTGTGTAAATCTGTGAGAGCAGACTGCAGCACCACAAAACTGCTCTCATACCTGCATTTGAGTTACACACAATGACTCGAAACAGCAGGGAATCACCTACGCTCTGCAAAAACGGCAAAGTAACTTCAAGAAATTTAGATTCAGTTTAGCAAAAAAAAAGTATTTGTAATGCTCCCTCTGTACACTACAAAGCAACAAAACTCCCAAAACTGGCTCAGTGTCTCCTTGGAACCAGGCATACCTGAGCTGAGTTTTTGTCTACATAGATGTGGATAACTCCTCCATGTTTGTTACATTCCTCAATCACATCATCTTTAATTTCTGTATCCCAGCCAGCTTCTTCTTCACTGTAGGGGGTGAAGGAAGAACAGGATAGAGATGGAATTATCACTCAGAAAACACCCACCCCAAAACCCATCAAAAAAAATCTCTGCAACATTCTGATTCCTTTCTCAGATGTTACAGTCAACAACAAATGCCAAACAGAAACAGACAGTGATAAATCACTTACGTTTGAGGATTAAACATATTGGAAAGCTGGAAGCACTGCGTTGCAAGTGGTTGTACGGAAGCAGCTGCAGCCAGAACTGTTGTAATGGAAAAAAACAGTATATTCTATCTATTCTTTAAAACCCCAACATTCAGCATTAACAGCAACAGTTCTAACTAAACAGAAAATTGAAGGCAGGAAAGCAAAACTCTTAACTAGACAGTATCTATGATAGAGAAAGTTCAAATTGATCAATACAGAAAACAGCACAGACGAACTACAGTTGAAGCTGAAAAGTGAAAAGATAATCCTGTACACTGACTTCGGCAGATTTTCAATTTAAACATTTAAATGCAGATATATGCATCTTCACATGCACCTAAAAATTCTGCCCAAGTTGTACACGAGCAGCACCTTTAACTTTTTTCTTCTCACAGAAGCAGCTCAGAATGGAGTGGCACCACCCCACCTGACTTCACAGGAAGTGACAGACATCTTTGAAAATGCTCAAAATGTATTTTAAGTATGCTGAATTATCCTTCAAAAAAGTATATCTGTACTTCCGTCCTTGGAAGTGCATAACATAGGAAATATTTGACAACTAGAATTAGAAACATTAACTGTAGAACAGATCTATACTCTTAAAAAAAATTACTTGCCATTTATTGTTGCTCATCAGCACAGTACATCTTATTAAAGATAAGCACTGTCCTATAGGCTGCCCTTTCCACAGGCTGTAAGCTTCTGTAAGTTCAGCTGAAATAATGGCCACATTTTCTTTACATATGCAGACATTCATGGTTGCGCAGTCAGAATAAGGTGATGACTAATTCAGGGACAGTAACCCCAAACTCCTGATTCTCAAATGACCCCTCTAGTCCCTACCTCAAAGGCAGGAAAAAAACCCACACCCAACCACACCTGAGCCCACAAACAAAAACACAAACCCACACATTTTCTAGGACTAGCATATGGCTGGGGAATGTTACCAACACTGAGGAAATGCTACAAAGAAAAGGCGAAGTGCTTAACATATGCTATTTCCAGCCAGTAATCAACACATTGCATGATTCCTACAGGCACTAACACAACACAATTTATCAGGCTGATGGCAAACCCTACACCAGAAGCATTTCAGTTACAGACATCTGCAACAAAACCTACTGGTGACAAGTTATATCAAATGCTAGTTTACCTTCATTCTGCTGAGATAGTCTCGTTTGCAAATCTAAAGAAAAATATACAGAGGTTAATTAGTACACTTGCTAGCATTATTGTATCATTACCTGCCAGCCACGCTGTTTAGCTTCTATTTTTGTTGTCAAGAGCTTGTTCAAGTACCTCAACTCGCTCTCACTGTTCCTTTCTGGTCGCCAGTAGTTTCACTAATTTCAGCTTGTCAACTAGAATATTCTCTACTTGATAGAGATTCCATGACCACAAAGGTAAGCATATTTCAAAAGAGAAACAGTATCTTAAAAGGAAAGACATGACCATGTCCTTTAATTTAATGTATCATTTCCACCTTGCCTTTGCTGTGCTTCAGCTCTCTGTAAGGTCTATTTTGGTCCATGAGAAAATAATTACAGCAATTCTTACAGGCACTAGAAGTTTGGCGTCTTCACTAACAGAAAGCCTTTAACCACACAGTTATCCAAATGTGACATTCTGAAAGCAATTACCAAATTTAATTTCAAGTAGAATAAGGTGATATTTCACCTGTTAGCTTTTCATGTAAGTGTCATAATGACACAAGTTACTTCAGTGTTTTTCAAATTCAAAACACTTTCAAGCATTCAGAACATTTAATTTGCTAAGAAAACACTAATTACTTGTTTAATAACATATAGCTGTCCCAAGTTGAAGTAATGGAAACAGACAAATGCAGACTTTCTAACCATTTCCAAGTACATTACACCAATACTCGACATCTTTAAACCAACAGAAAACTTTAGAATGCAAGAAATGTTAAGCATGTGTCTCTTCCCTTATGTTCCAATTTAATTCACACAAACACAAGGAGTTAGAAGACTGAAGTTAATGGTCATCTTAATTCACGTGTTTAGAAAGCAGTGAAGTGATGGACTACAAGTAAAATTCCAAGCTTACTTTGAAATACCGGAAGGCATCAGGTATCAACATACTGTTTCCCCTTTCTAATAAAACACTGGGGGGCCAAAAGGAGTGAATTTTTTTGAGTATTAGGCAGTGACAGCCCCGAAGACAAGCCTTCCTCAAGTGCCTTCCCAGGTGACTTCCACAGAAGAACACATACTGGGAACCATACTGCAAAAAAAGACATGGAAGGAGCAAGTTCTGAAGGCTGAGCTGTAACAAGAACTAGCTACATTGTGCATGTTTTCCATCCAGATCTGAACACAAAGAAATCCTCAACTCCACAGAGAGAAATACCATAATGGGGAATACCCTCTTAGCCTGTATTCTCTGCAGAAACTGCATGGGGATTTGGCCAAATCTGTAATTAATTACGTAATTACTACCCAAACTTTTTTTGTAAACAAATGTGTTTAAAGAACATAAAACCACTCCAGATCTCCTAAATCACTCTAGTTAGATGAGGACAGGGACTTCTCCCTCTGCAATTCTGACACATCATTTACAGTTGAACTCACTGAACGTCGGCCAGCCTGGCGCTCTACAGCTGAACACTCCAGGCCACCTGCACCAAATGTGGCAAATCTACACAGATCACCAGTTCAAAGTCTGTCTAGGGCCAAGAGTCAAAATCTGTCCTAAACACAGGAAGATCAGCTAACAGTATCTTGTGGCAACAAGTTTCATAGGTTAATTATCTACCACCTCTGAAACATAACCTCATGTCCACCAAATCCTTCATCAACTAACTGAATTTTCTCACTGCTCGTGACTGAAGAATTGTCCTCTCCTCTCAATTCTAAATTCACTCAGAATTTAGAAATTCATTGACACTCTTCACTGTTGACTGTTATTCTTACCTACATGCAGTTTTAAGTACTATGTGGAAACTAAAATTAATACATCTGTCAAGTTAAGATCAAAGTAACTTTTTCAGTATGTTCTGTATATATAATCTGTAAGAGTAGCGAGCTTAGCATGACTAAGATGTACATGCTTAGTACAGAGAAAGCAAAAATACATAAATATCTGTCAAAGTATTTTGTGTCTTAAAACAAAATGAAGTTGCATGTTTACTGTGAACCATAGATAGCTTTATTTAAAGAAAAGCCTGCCAAGTATTCCCCAGTTTTCTAAGTAATTATTTACAATAGAACAGCAGATCAAATAGAGATCCTGGATGATAACACCTATTTGTCCCTCTATTGCAGCACATCATCTCAATCTTTTTCATTAACAGGTAGTTCCTTCCCAAAAGTAAGGAATGTTTTGTCCCTCAAAGCATTAGAAGAATGTTCTATAGCCTCATGGTTATTTTAAGTTTCAGATCTTTCAGACATCATGTACTAGAGAACAGGAAGCACACAGCAACAACTGTTCAGCTTCAATTCTTTTTCCTGCTGGAATCTTCTCCATGGGAATAACACCCAAGTTCTCAGGTCTCCCATAAAACTAATTCTTTAGCTTCCCTATTTTAGTTTGATTCAATCCATCGTGAACATAGGTGACCAAAACTGTTCACGAATGTGTACGTTACATCTCAGATGCTCAAGTAAGCTACCTCTAGGAACACAGTTGCCCTTTCAAAAATGCATTATGCTGACAGTTCGTATTCACTCACTGATAAACTGGGGTATTTAGATATTTTTCCTCCTCCTCGGCCATCTTTCACTGCTCAGCTTCCAGGCTATATAACTAGAATTTATTTTAATCCTGAACAGATGGAAAAATGTACAACACCCCAAGAATCCCTTGGTGACAGCACCTCAGTATTTACTTGCCTCGCTCCTACTCATTGACCATTGTTATTGATGCAAATATTACACAAGACCAGCGCAACACTTGAACTTTGGCTTCAACAACAGCCTCTAACCTTCCCAGCTTCCACCTGAAAAAAATCCCTCTTTCTTTGAGCCAGCTTCTTTACATATCTGCTGCTTCCTGTACTACCCTCTTCTCTAATGACACAAGTCAAAAGTTCAGAGAGAAGAGTTCTACTACTGCTCCTCTGCCTAGGAAAGTCAGTTTCATCAAAGACTGACTTTGATAAGTCTTTAAATCCAGTTTCTCTGAAAGTATGCTATACTTTAGTAATATTCTCCAGTTTACTGCTCTCTTTAGTATGACTTTTGAAGGAGAGAAGTGAAGTCACAGTAACAGAATTGGAAACCGGATAGATTATGTTGTTCTTCCTCCCTTTTAAGTGTCAGTAACTTAGAATTATATGTTCCAGCTATATATTGTATCACAGACAAAATACTTATTGGCAATACCAGATATCGGTCCTCTTATTTTATGTACCTATTCCCTCACTAATTTCACAGGAGTTTTCTTACTACTCTGAACTGAGTACATTCAGCTCTTACATTCAGCTTTGCTTCTACCTTGGATTTAAAAAAAAAAAAATTATTCATATATTCCTGTGTTACCTTCCTCAGATTCCAAACTTTATGACCAGTGTCCCCACAACAAACTGAGATAATGAGATTCTTTTGAAATATCTTCAGAGTATTTTTTCATTCAACCTCAGCCCCGCTTCCTTTTTGTTCTCTTCAAGGTTTGGTAAATCTTCATCTACGCTTTCATGTCTTTTACAAGGTCTAACTCAATCTGACTGTTGGCAGGTAATTCTCATTTTATTTATTTCCCAAACTAAAAATATTGTTTTATTATCAGTCCTTTTTCCTATTTTTCACAGGCTCTTGTGCTTATTCCTTATTTCTTTCGAGGCAGTTAATGCCCCAGTTCGGTGTGGAGCCCATTTTTAACAGGACTGTTTCTTCTTTCTGTGGAATACAGATCCAATATAGCATTAGCAATTTGGAGCAGAAGAAACTTTTTACATCCTGCCTGTTCAAACACCCAAGTTCCTTAGACCAGATGACTTTATTGCCTTGTTTCTTCAACCACCGCTTTTGAAATCAGAAGCCTTAGTTACAGACCTGTTTTGTTCATCCTTCCATTCAAACTTGAGCAACTCATGATCTCTCAAGTCAATGGTCATTTCTATTCTCATCCATAACATCTTCATTACTTACCAAATTGAGTTTAAAATAGCATCCCCTCTTCATGAGTCAGTGAGTGTTTGATGAAGAAATTTGTCGGATATCACATCCAGGAATATCTGGGCCCCACCATTATTACTAGCAATTCTTCTCCAATCTGTATCAGGGAAGTTAAAGTCTCCCATAATGACATAATTCCTGGTAGTAATTTTCTCTAACAAGAGTAAAGAGATCTTTAATCCATAACCAAATCTCACTTTGGGGACAGCTCATGACTCTATGGCAGTAAAAAGCTTTATCTTTTTCCAAAGTTACTTACGTTGCACATGTCTGCATTATTCCTTTTGTACAACACAAGTGGAATAAACAACGTTACTCCTACCAGTTAAACATGCACATTCTTCAAAAACCTGTATTCAGCCTTATCATTTATTCCTCCACAGCCATGTTGACTCATATTCTGTGCTATCATAGCAGTTCAGCTGTATCAGACATTTTTGGTCATGTTCCTGATTTGGGGAGTTTGGATTTCTTTGGCTTGTTTGTTTCAAATATGAGGGTGTGGAAAGGATTGGTGTTTTTAAAAAAAATATTTCTCACGTTTCTCATCGACTACACCTCTTTCCAGGCATGACTGTCACACCACTTTATCACCTACGTTAAAGGTGATCTAGTTTTAACGTTGTTTACCTTTGCTCTTTTTGGACTAGATAGGCTTTTTCAATGCCAACGTGTGTTTTTCATCTTCTTCTTCTCAAAGAGAAAAAAACCCTTCATTCTTTAACCCACAATTTTCTTTCACTAGCCAATTCCTTTTCCTTCCAAGGGTGTATCTATAGAAAGACCTACTATATTCCTTTAGCAACTGTCTACAGTTTCATGTGAATACTCTTCTCAAAACTGCACCTGAACTTCAGTAACATGATTCAGGTGTATCTTAAGTCTGAATTACTTCTGTCACAAACTCTGCTGGAAGACGAACAAAACAATGCCATCTATTCTTTGCTGATTTCCTGACACTTCTCACATGTTCCAGCATCTAGCTATTTGTGACATTCAAGTCTTTTCTACTGCTATGACAGTTTCATGGCCTTTTTTTTGGTATTAATAAAGAAAATAACAAGAAGAAATTCCACTCTAATCTCCTGTGGGAGGTTACTCACTGCTCTAGTTCTGAAGTCCTCCTGAACGGTTTGCCGTTCAGGCCAGCTATAAACTAGCTGCAGCAATCATATCCTCAGCCTCATTCCCTCTCACAACAAAATAATGTCTCAGTAACACTTCCAACATATCCACTTGCAGAACACACAACTATAGCGAATTCCAAGCAACACACAAATTCCCTGATGTACAGTGTCCTTTCTCACCAGGACACAGATATACAGTCTGTGTTTATACAGGTTTATACAAAACCTAACACTACCGTAGCTTTAGTTGCCATGTCTCCCATAAAGTCCTAATAACCCTCCTGCTGCTGGCACAGCTGTTTTTTTTCCAGAGGGGTCAATCCTCTTCCAATTATGAGCCTGCCATTTTTAACAGGTAACGTTTACACTGCAGTAGAACATAGAAGTCCCTCTTAGTACAGGGAGTAGTAAAGATAAAGAGATGAAGGCTTGGGGTGAATCAAGTGAACTACAACAGATTTGCCAAAAATAACGCAAAGTGAATCATGCCCATCAAAGTTGTCATATGCCATCACTTTTTATTTGTTCATGGATTTGCAACATTTTACAGTTCGTAAAATGTGCTCTAATACCCATGTTCTCTTTTTAAAAGATCACACAATGCAGTTAAATACCTCTTGTCTCAAAATCATAAAGCATAAAGTATTTTTGAAAAATAGATAGGTCATCACTTCTTACCTGCCACAGCTCCAAATGCCAAAGATCCGCTCATCTGCAGAGCCTGCTGTGCAGCCGGGGGAATCTGCAAACCAGTACCTAGAAAAGAGTATGAACGTACCTTGTAGCAAGCACTTTTCACTCAGGGAAGCAGTAACAGAGGTATCAGAAATCTTACTATTATCAAAAGCTTAAAAATATAATTCCATTCATTTAGCGTAATATTATGTGGGGTGCATTAATTCACTTTCTGCGAACTTCTGTATTTTCACACATTTCCTACTAATCATCACACATACCTTCTGCAAGTCTTGCCATCAACTGAAGGCGACCAGTTGTACCCAAGTCAATTCCAGTCCGTTCCAACTCATCACTGTCCAAAAACGAACTAGCACTGGAAGCATCAGTGCGCTCAGTTACATGTCCAACTTTCATTGGCCTACCAGCCAGCTCAAATCCATTGAGTTGTTCCAAGGCCTTTTTGGCACACTCAGAGTCTGAGAACTACATATTGGAAAAATATAAATTCAGTAATGCTGAATCCTGTAGGCAGTAACTCTTCTACTGTACTGTAATATCCACAGTTACATCAACATAAGAAACACTAAATTTAAGGTAACAATAGCTACACAAGCTAATGTAAATGTGCACTGTATTTTCCATTTAAACGGTACCCACACAAGTTTGGCTACTTACTTTTTCATATTTAGATAATAATATATTTAAATATATTTTATCATTGAAGCTAGAGCATCTAGATATTGCAATCAACAGAAGTCATGGTTGCGGCTCTTTTTCAACACTTTCCAAGAACAACAGTCACTTCCTTTGTAACCTTGTAACTGTCATGCATTTACTGGCTATTCCTAAGGTATGTTCTGCTTTATGCTGCGTAACATCAGACTAAATATACAAATATTTTGTGACTGTTAAAACCATCAAGTATTAGCTACATAGTTAGTTTGGTTTCATTTGTCTCCAAGTGACAGAGGTCCCTGCCGAGACTTTTATCCTGCAACAAACTGTAAGGCCAGTCAAGAAACCCAAGTTCACAAAATTATGTATCTGAGGGTAAAGAAGAAAGATGTTTTCAGCTGAAAATTTTAGCCTCTAAAATTTTATTTCCCCTAAAAAGTTCACATTCAATCATTCTCACAGCACTGTGAAAATGCCAGTCTTCACTAGTATCTTTGCCTGCAGAGGATAGCATTGCTTTACCAGGCACTGACCACAAAGTATACTACTCCATTCTAACCACGTGCATTGTTCAGCCACAATATCCACAGAGAACTAGCAGAAACAAAGAAAAAGGCCATTGTTGTGTGTCCTACAACATGACATTTCTAAGACCATGCTTAACAGAGATTGCTGAGTAAGCTATACTACTACATGGGAAGGTTATGCCCAGAAATTGTCTAAAAAGTCTGGCAATTCTAGTCATACCGTAATAAATCCATATCCTTTTGAGCGTCCAGTTTCACTATCCATCATCAGCTGAATGCTTTCAATCTAAAAATAGGAATAAAGTTATTATCAGACACTTTGGAACAAACCACAAGATACCAAAACAAACCCCAAATATAGTCTTGCAAAATATACATATATCAAAGTGAAATCACTATTTTTTATTTTTAATCAGTTCCTCATTCCTTCCTCAAGTCAAAATTAGCATACAGGCAGCTAGATACATACTCTGATACTAAAACAGAAGCAGGTAAACATAAGGGTGATGTACAATTTATCCTTTGAGTCCAGCTACAGGCAGAGGCTTGGTCCTGATGCAACATTGTAGCAGACTGAAACATTACAGTCATGGCATCTCATATGCTGAGAAACTCCATTTTACAGGGTAAGAAAAACAGTTTGCATGACTTTGACCAGGTGCTTCAAGAAAAAGGTGCGTATTTTAAATAATTATCAGCATATGGGAACTCCTAGACATTTACAGTTACTGAATTTAAAACACATTAGTAAGTCATCCATGAGCCATAAAATAGTGTTAGGAAGACAGCAACATAGAAGCACGAGGAAGAACCGAGTTGAAGACTGGAATAAATGGAATCAGGAGAAGCTCTACATGTAAGCTTCCTAATTAGTCCTACTGCCAGACCTTCACAGAAAAACAAGTGCAGCCATGTGCATTAAAATTTAACAAACTGTTGCAATTTTCCAGGCTTTTGCACAGCAGAATTAAGGGGATACACATAGTGAATCTGAGCAAAGCATCTGAAAAGCACTGTTACCGTATGTATGAGGCAGGGTTAATACCCAAAGATAGCATGAAAAAACATAAATGGACTTGGCAATTTTTTTTTTTTTACATTTTTTTCCATTAAGCAGCATATCAAGTATATTACTTTTTGCCTATCTAATAATGATACACCCATGATACCCCAGTTAGCGCAGTAGGGCTAACGTTTATTATGACTCCACGGGAAATTTCAGATTCGATCTGCTCACTTCCACAGCGCGCTCTACAAAATCCCCATACGCCATGCAGCAAACTGGGGCCTAATGCCCAGGACTGAGAAGGGGCCCATGTATGAGCTGTATGGCGCACACCACTAGTTCGTAATAGCAACAGGAGCTTCAGTTTTTAAGCAAAAAATCCTCAGAAACAGATGAAACTACTACGTTTACTGTGAACAGAACTCATATCTGTTTCTGTGCTTTGTGCTTTAACCTGTGAAATGGGGCTGCCGTTTACAATCACACTGTGGGGGGAAGATATTTACAAGCTGCAGAAGCAGGATATAATGTAGGGATTCGGGCGCTTGTTTTGTTTTTCCGTTTCATAATTTTAGGTACTCATTGAATTCTCAGCTTTCTTTCATAAGATCTGCCATTAAAAAAATCACTGGACCACATCACCAAGGTTCTCATTTGTTCTCCAGTACTATGCATCTAAAGCCTTGTGGGTGTACAGGCACAGAAGAGCAAGAAACAGATGCTCTGCAGGTATGAAGCTGCATTATTTCCAGAAGCTGTGAGTGCTCTACAACTAATCTAGGTTTTTCAGATACACTACCATAACACAACATGCCAAATTAAAATTTACCCGGCCAAATGGCTCAAAAATTCCTCGAAGCATATCTTCAGTGATGTTGAAGTGTAATGATCCCACATACAGCCTCATAGGACCAGCACTGCCTTTCTGCAGATTATTTGCCATTGCTGCTGCTCTGTTTTTCTCTGCCTAAGGAAAAAAGAAAAACTCACCTTCTGTAAGAATTTAGTAAAAAACCCTAACATAAGCAGTATACATCTACCAGATTAAAACTAGCAGATTCAGCAAAAAATACAAGCTGTTTTATAATCTGCACACTATTCATTGGACTTTTAAGTTAAAATCTACAAATTTCAAGATCATGACCAAGTACAGAGACACAGCTTCCAAAAGCCTTCAAATTGAACAACTTCATGCAGAATTCCGACTTGGAGCTAGTAAAGAAGAGGCAAGAGAAGAGGCAAGGGAATCTTTGTCAGCAAACTGGACAACTTGGTGAGGTGGGCTTTAAACTGAAGGACTGGGGGCGGGGGGTAGGGTCCAAAGTGGCAATGCCCATGCCATCGCATCCAACTGGGGACTAAGCCAGGCCAACCAGAACAGTGACCAATGTTCCTGAGCTGCCTCGCAAGAGGAGAGCCAGAAGGCCAACCACCTCAAGGGTGTGTATGGCTATGGTGGACCTCTTGCACCCCTCCTGGGAAACCCCCATGCTCAATTACCTCTCTGAAATGCCTGTGCACCAACACACACAGCATGGGGAATAAAGATGAACAATTAGAGATCTGTGTGCAGCCGCAGGGCCATGATCTCATTGCAATTACAGGGACTTGTTGGGACAGCTCACGTGACTGGAATGCGGTCATGGATGGCTGCATACTTTTTAGGAAGCACAGGCCAGGAAGGCCAGATGGTGGAGTTGCTCTCTATGTAAGAGAGCAACTGGAATGTATCAAGCTCTGCCTAGGGGCAGATGAAGAGTTTATGGGTGAGAATTATGGGGCAGGCTAATAAGGGTGACAATGTTGTCAGTGTTTGCCACAGACAACCTGATCAGGATGAGGAAGTCGATGAGGTCGTCGATGAGGCCTTCTACAGAGCTGAAAGCAGCCCCATGATCACAGGCCCTGGTTCTCATGTAGGCTTCCAACCAACCTCAATTTCCTGGGAAGACAACACAGCCAGGCACACAGAGTCCAGAAGGTTCCTGCAGAACACTGATGGTGGAGGAGCCAAGGAGGAGACACGCTCTTCTGGATCTTGTACTAACAAAGACAGACTGATTGAGAATGTGAAGGTTGGGGGCAGCCTAGGCTGCAGTGATCATGAGATGGTGGAGTTCAGGATCCTGCATGGAGGAAGCAGGGCAATAAGTAGGACTATTACCCTGGACTTCAGGAGAGCAAACTTTGGCCTCTTCAGGGACCTACTTGGAGGGATCCCATGGGTTAGGGCTCTGGAAGGTAGGGGGGCCCAAGAGAGCTGTTTAATATTCAAGCACCACTTCCTTCAAGCTCAAGATCGGTGCATCCCTATGAGTAAGAAATCAAGCAAAGGGAGGAGATGCACATGGATAAGCAAGGAGTTTCTGGCAAAACTCAAATGGAAAAAGGAAGTTTATGGAATGAGGAAAAAAGGACAACCACTTGGCAGGAATATAGGAACATTGTCAAAGTATGCAGGGATGTAACAAGACTGAGGTCCACTTGGAATTAAATCTGGCAAGGGATGTCAAGAACAACAAGAAGGGCTTCAAGTACATCAGTAGCAAAAGGAAGACTACAGACAATGTGGGCCTGCTGTTGAACAAGGTGGGTGCCCTGGTGATGGAGGATACAGGGAAGGCGGAGTTACTGAATGCCTTCTTTGCTTCAGTCTTTATGGCTAAGGCAGGTCCTCAGGGATCCCAGAGCCTGGAGGTAAGAGGAAGCCTGGAGAAAGGGAGACTTTGCTTTGGTTAAGGAGGATCCGGTTAGAGATCATTTAGGCAAACTGGAAACCCACAAATCCACGGGCCCCAATGGGATGCACCCACAAGTGCTGAGGGAGCTGGCAGATGTTACTGCTAAGTCACTCTCAATCATCGTCGAAAGGTCATGGAGAACAGGAGAGGTGCCTGAGGACTGGAGGAAAGCCAATGTCACTCCAGTCTTCAAAAAGGGCAAGAAGGAGGATCCAGGGAACTACAGGCCAGCCAGCATCACCTCCATCCTTGGAAAAGTGATGGAACAGCTCATTCTGGATGTCATCTCTAAGCAGCTGGAGGAGAACAACCTTATCAGGAGTAGACAACATGGATTCACCAAGGGGAAATCGTGCTTGACCAATCTGAGCCTTCTACGGTGGCATGATTGGCTGGGTAGATGAGGGGAGAGCAGTGGATGTTGTCTGCCTTGACTTCAGCAAGGTTTTTGACACTGTCTCAGATAACATCCTCATAGGAAAGTGCTCAGGAAGCGTGAGCTGGATGAGTGGGCAGTGAGGTGGGTTGAGAACTAGCTGGATAGCAGAGCTCCGACAGTCGTGATCAGTGGTGCAGTCTGGTTGGAGGCCTGCTGGTCTTGTTCAACCTATTCACCAGTGACCTGGATGAAGGGACAGAGTGTACCCTCAGCAAGTTCGCTGATGACAGGAAATGGGGAGGAGTGGCTGATACACCGGAAGGTTGCACTGCCATTCAGCGAGACCTGGACAGGCTGGAGAGTTGGGCAGAGAGGAACTTGAAGTTCAACAAGGGCAAGTGTAGGGTCCTGCACCTCGGGAGGAATAACCCCATGCACCAGTACAGGCTGGGGGTTGACCTGCTGGAGAGCAGTCCAGCCGAGAAGGACTTGGGAGTCCTGGGGGACAACAAGATGCCCATGAGACAGCAATGTGCCCTCGTGGGCAAGAAGGCCAATGGTGTCTTGGGGAGCATGAGGAAGTGTGGCCAGCAGGTTAAGGGAGGGTCTCCTCCCCCTCTACTCTGCCCTGATGAGGCCATATCTGGAATGCTGGGTCCAGTCCTGGGCTCCCCAGTTCAAGACAGACAAGGAGCTACTGGAGGGAGTCCAGCGGAGGGCAACAAAGATGATGAGGGGACTGAAGCATCTCCCTTATAAGGACAGGCTGAAGACAAGACGGAGAGGGGATCTCATCAATGTTTACAAATACCTTAAGGGTGGGTGTCAAGAGGATGGGGCCAGGCTCTTTTCAGTGGTGCCCAGCAGCAGGGTAAGGGGCA
This sequence comes from Cariama cristata, assembly GCF_000690535.1. NCBI lineage: Eukaryota > Metazoa > Chordata > Aves > Cariamiformes > Cariamidae > Cariama > Cariama cristata. The sequence continues at coordinate 21,877 of NW_009635325.1, forward strand.
ATGGGCACAAACTGAAACTCAGGAGGTTTCATCTGAACATGAGGAAGAACTTCCGTAATTTGAGGGTGGCCGAGCACTGGCCCAGGCTGCCCAGACAGGTTGTGGAGTCTCCTTCTCTGGAGATACTCAAATCCTCCTGGACGCGTTTCTGTGCAACTTGCTGTAGGTGAACCTGCTTTGTCCGGGGGGCTGGACTGGATGATCTCCAGAGCTCCCTTCCAACCCTCACCATTCTGTGATTCTGCACATTAAGACTTTACTTTTTACATATGCTGGAAAGCACACATAATACATACCACAATTCTGTAACACTATTACAGTTTCATTATTACTACTTTCTTAACATCTGTATTTTCAAAATGCATCTGTATCACTTTGAATTGCTTTCATTTGCCTGTCAAGTATGGAAAACAAAGGTTCATTTATAGTTAGCTTAAATAATCACTCTTGTTAAGGTTTTCCAAATGCCTAATGGTAATCAAATTTTCACACAGCAAGTTTTCCAGCAAGATAACAGAGGCACCACTCAACATGAATAAAAATGAGGTTTACAGCTCCTTACCTGTGATGCTTGTACTATGATTGGTACACCCAAGACTCTCTGTCCAGTTAGTCCTATTGCCAGGGGCACTGAACTAACATCAACAAATTCTACATAAGCAATTCCCTTTGAACGCCTGGAATTTCTATCTGAAATCATTCGCACATCACGAACCTGAAAGACAAGTACAGAAATGCTGTTAAAAGAAGAAAACTAACGCAGTCCATTTCTCAGAAAGCGATTAATAACCACACAACTACTTGCCAAGCCAATGGCTCTGTAATTATGTTGCAAATATAGAGTAGCATCAAGTTATCTTAACAAACATATCCCACAGGCAAACTAGCATTAAAAGCTGCCATTCATAGTCAAATGTTGTATGCTACAGACACAGGGCCAACAAAATACTTGTAGCATTATAATGCTTTACGCCAGAACCTTACAGCTGTGGAACAAATGAAGTTTTTCAAAATTACACGTTAATTTTAAAATTACACTATAATTAGCAGATCTATCTGCAAAAGACTGAAACTTCTAAAAAAATGAAGTTGTTTGAACCAGAATTGCATTGCCTTGTTTTGCATCACATCACATGCTGAACAATGAACTCCTGATAAATTACATTTTCATGTTCAGAGCCTTTAAGAATTAGTTGGTTGTCATTCATTCCCTCTTTCATCTGTACAGGAAGCTCCAGAAAGCCACTTGCTTACAATTCTGCAGAGTATCAATCCTGTATTAGGACAGCTTGAGGAAATATTCAGAATCATTTTAACCTCCCTATTAATTACCTTCCCTACTGTAGAGAAAAATTCTTCCAGGTCTCTTGGTCGAATCCTTGCAGCCAGCTGCATGCAGAATACTGTTCGAGCATCCCTCTCTTCAGGGGTAAGATTATCAATAGGTTCTCTGGAAACAGCAAAGTTCAGTTAAGAAATAATCTGAATTAAGATAACTCAGCTCTGGACTATGCATGAAACTTTAAATAATCAGTACTTCAAAGTCTGATGGGGAAAAACCACCTCCCATATTAAAAAAGGCAGGGTCAAGAACTGAAGGGAATACCTACTATTAATATAATAATAAATTTACTTCTTTAACATGACTAAACATCCTGTTTCAACTGTAAGCATTAAATATGACTGGAAAATTGTATTTTAAGTACAGAAGCCCTAACTAAGCAGAGGTGCCACTTTACTACTGTCCAGAAGAGGTAACAGTACCGCTAGGGAGGTTGCAGTCAAAAAGATGAGATGAAAGGACAGGAAAACAAAGGAGAACGGGATTAATTAGCATAGACTAGCTGTCTGAACTCTCAAGATAAGTAGTATGAAATTTTTTTTGTGGCTTTGCAAACTAAAATCTTGTATCTATCCAGTCACTGCATAAGCAATACTGACATCTATACAGCCAGAATTCCCAGTCCTCATTTTATAGTTGCAGCTTGCTAACCCATAAAAAAGTATGAATAGCAAATAACTACTCTCATCCTTGACACCAGAAGTGCTAGATTAATTTTATTTTGATACTGATCACTAGCTGAAATTAGAGGCACCACCTTTAAGATGTTAAAGCTTCAAATCTAAAAACATCTGACTTATACTTAAGTACAGGACAGAATTAGCATGCTGGAACATGGACTGAGTTTCCAGTCATGTAATATGTACTTATATCTTTTATAAATATTTTTTAAAAAATCACTGAGAATACACAAGAAAAACTAAACTATCTCAGTAAGTTTGCTAATAATTAAAAAAACAAAGCAAGATTGGTTACATTTAACTGCATTAATTTATAGAATAATCTCATTAGCAGCTATGTAAATCTAATTCCCTTAAACAAGAAGCCTAAGAATGAATAAGCACCTCCTGCATTTCAAATGTACCTGGCTTCTCTACAAGTAACATCAATACATACTGAATAGGAAAAAGAAGCATTTGAACAGTACTTTTCCATTCTGTACTTCAGATTATTAAGTAAGATTTAGAAGAAAAGCTAGCTAATTTAAATCACAATTAACAGGAAAAAGATTGAGAATACAGAACAACTGTACAGTGCTACTGCGGGGGAGAGACAGTTTACGACATGAGGAGAAAGCAACATCTTGTCAACGCTCTCCTCTCATAAGCCTTCTGAATGAATTCCAGCATTACTTGTGAGTATAAGCCAGAGAGCAAGTAGTCATGCATTATTTCACCATTACTTTTCCAAGTTCAATAGGATAAAAAAAAAAAAACACACCACCACCCCAAATGTGTGTAAAAATTCCTACCTAACGGGGCTCTTGTCTTTTCTGAAAGGACTTTTGCTTCTGGAGCGTCGTCTGCTATAAAGAGAGATCAACAATATTATAAGAAAACCTTCAAATACACCAGTCTGATTTTAAACAAAACCTATTAATGATGCAATAAAAAGTAAACTCAGAAACCTTAATTTGATGCTGTGAGGCAGACCAATCTTCCCTCTGATGGCACTGTTGAATTTTGGACCAGAACTACGGCAAAAGCAAAGGCAAACATTACTCACCAGAGTACTTGAATTCAAGATTTCCTGTCTGTACTCACACTACATTGCAAGTGCTCACCCACCCTTCACCGTGAACTTGTAAACACTGTCCATTAGCAGCACCCATAGCAGGCACAAGCTACATGCAGCGCTCCAAACCATAAGGCACAGAATACGCTCCCTGCTCAGTTTCACCTGCATCACAAAATCCCAGAATCTGCAGGACTCCAAGGAAGAACTGAATCATGAGCCAGTCAGACATGGTACACTTCTATGTGCAAAATATTCTGAGCTACAGTTACTGCTGTAATCTTCTTTATGCGTGTTTTTTTTTTTGTCCACATGTGTATTCTACCTCCTGATGACTGCAAATCAGTACCTTAATGGCCTGGAACTCAGACTCAGAGTTTTGAGCCAAGTGGTGCTGGCAGGACTATTTGCTCAATTGTAACATTTTAAAACTGCAAGTTTCATGAAATTTAAGGTGCAAGTGGAAAACAAAGTAGCTCCCTGCAGACATCTGCAAGGGATACATTCAGTAATGTTGTCTCAGCTCCAGCCACTAAAGCACTACAAATATGTAAATACAACTTCCTTTAAGTTAAGCTCTTAATGGACATCAAAACACAGAACCAATTAAGCCAGCAGTTAACCTTATATAGACATGTGACCACAGAAGGAATCCAATCTCTTGGCTGAATCTAATTTTAGTTCTCCAGGCTTCACAGAGGCTGTTAGAACAAATGGCAATCTGCCCATTGCCTGCCATATCAAGGACAGTCCTCTTGCTAGTTACTGTGGCACATGGTAACGGTCTGTGATATGAACAGTAAGATTCATCGTATCATGTTCACCCTGAACTTGATCTCCTCATAGATACAAGGCAAAGAACACCACCTGTTAACGTTCTTCCTGTATATCCACCAAACGGCAGAGGCACTGCTGCACAGACTGAATGCTAGGGGGTTTGTCTTTCCATCTGCACAGAACAGATTCTCTCTGCTGTGGCTATAAATTGATGTGACAACGCCCTGAAAGACATGGCAGTCTGAAGACATTCAGTAGTCTTTCACCAAATCCGTTTAGCCAAACAATTTGTCTGATAAACATCATCTTGCTACTCAGTAGAGCAGTAATGCTTGTAGTTAAACTCAGCATCCACAACAAGGAGGAGGATGCCCATTTTTAAACACGTGGAAGTAGTGGGTCAAGACACAGGTGGAAGTAGTGGGTCAAGATCCAAAACCGTGCTGGCCAGGTTAAAGCAAAGGAAATATGGCCCTGTATAACACTGGGGGAAAAAAAATTAAAAAAGACCATTTAGAAACTACTTATTAAAAGAAAATAAGGCACAAAAAAAACAGGCACGTGTTGAGATGAGACCACTATTGACCAAAAACATACTTTTTTTTTTGCCTAGGATAAATTACTCCATTCCCTACTCAAGTTCAGACAAAAGACCATTCAGGTTCTCCTATGTGTACAACATACTACTAAAAGTTGCACCTGGAAATGTTGGTACTAATTCCAGAGGCTGGCTTCTTATCAGAGATGGGATTACCTTGCATCTTCACGCCTCCTGATGTAGACACAGTGTTCTCCATTTCAATTCAAATGCAGCAAGACAAACCAATTACGGTGACTTCAGAGTATTAACATGCAGACCAACTAAACGATGGTCAACTATCAAAACCTTGAGTTTTTAAGAAAACAGTGAAAGAAATGTTTTAAGCACTTGTCTAAACCTAATTTACAAAACCTGAGAAGATACCATAACAGTTTTCAAATATACACACAACTTCTGAAGGAAAAAACCCAAAACAAACACACCCAAAACCACAACTCCAAAAATCTCTTTACCATTTTCACTCCTGACAAGTAAGTAGTATCTTACATGACTACATGTGAGAAACATTTAAAAACCCCAGCAAACCAAAGCCATAACAGACTACTGGAACAAACTGAGCAGAAAGCTGACTGGGGCAAGATGATGGCTCAAGTTACCTCCTGAAGATCCTTCTTGAACAGTATTCTGTGGGATGAATTTCTTCAGGTTTTTCTAAGGAGACTTGCTTGTAAAGCTGTAGATCTCTGGGGAATTTTCTTATTTTCCCTTACTGCCTAAGAGCACTTTGCAATTGTTGCCCAGTTCCTGCTATCATGTATGGAAGCACCGAGTCACAAGTAATCTATGTCTAGGGGTTAAGCCAAACGCACTAAGTCCTGTATATAGCCACAGCACAGCTAGGTACATGTTTTCCTAAACCTACGTGATGCCACATGGCCCAAGAACAATAGTCAGAAGACAGACGGTAAAATACCAGCTCTCGCCTGCTCAGTCACATCCAAGACTCCAATAAAAGAGTCTCAGACATGGCAAGCTTTGGTTAACAATGTCCACAAGAACCACGATGAACTTATGAGTCCTCACGCAATAACCCCGTTTTCCCAGCAGCTCTGCCCAAATTCTTGGTTCCAGAATAGCAACAGGACAGTCTAAGTGACTTCTACCCTACGTTAGCAGTAGCTGGGATTTGTCAGACAGCTGTTTAAGCAAGAATACTTGGTCAAGTTCTTTCTCCTAAGAGACCTAATAACATAACTGTACAACACTTAAGGGACAAGATATGCGAGAATAACATTAAAACCCCTGTGAACATGAAGTAATGCAAGCCAGTCACACAATTTTAAAAAATTGAAACACTTAATCATCACCACATGCTTAAAGATGACAAATTCTAAGTCCTCAGGTTCCCTGTGGCACTCTTCTTTTCCTTCAGAACTACCTACACTAGACTTTCTCTTCTCACCATCACAGAAACACTTCCACATCACCCAGCAGCAAAAGCACCTCAATTTAGAGACAGCAGCTTGAAAAAGGGCCTTTATAAAGCAAATGAGAAAGACCACAAGGAGGAGGAAGAGTAAAAAAACCAAAATTTAAAGGAAAAAACCACACACACAACAGCCACGAAGTGTTTTGAACTAGCTACAACACTGCCTGCAGTAACACCAACTCAGAACAGTCTGAAGAGCCCCACACGGTGAGATTCCAGATTCAAATTCTCCAGCCAGTGAGAGTATTCTGCTAGTTACTCTCAAAAGACTGAGCTGATAGCACTGCTACGGAGATTGTTTCTTCATATGGAAGCATCTTTTTTGGTAGATCCAAAGGTATCTGATCAAAAGTAGGCTGGTGATACAGAAGGCTTCATCTCCAGAACCTGCGTCTCCCTGAAAGTCAGCGCCCGTTACACAGCTTTTAAATGTGAGTCTCCGCATCAAAGAGTCTTGAATAGAAAACAAAGAGTTCTTCTCCCTCCTACCTTCTGAGGTCCTTCTCCTTCACACCTTCTGAGTCAAAACTAGAATTTTACGCGTTAGGATGCGTATCACTTCAACAGCATCACCGATGACCTACAAGTGAATGACAGCCAACTGCTGGCTACGCAACAGTCAGTACCAATGCCTCTGGGATGCACGTAGTCGCCCTATACCAGTCTTAGGTCCCACTAAACTATTAGTTTAGTCCCACTAAGTTATTTTAAACATTAAATTCTATTTGGTTAAATGAAAGTAACAATTCAGCAACTGAAGCAAAGAACACAACACTGCCAAACCACTAAGTACAACCTTGCATCCTCTGAGGATACTAGGTTCTCTCGCCTTTTTGTTCACTGTCTCTCAGTACCAGAGAAATTGCCCAGAACAGCTATGGAAGAGTACAAGAACAATGAAAAAGTCCCGTTGCAATCATTCACCTTCCTGGCACAACGTATCTTGATGCATTAAAACAGGCACGGGTTATTGTAGTAATGTCCATACTTTCAACTTCTACTTGAGGAAAATATTTTGGAAGACCAGAACACTGAAACTCCCGAATTTCTCCAGATGAAGAACCTTCTCACCCAGTGACAACCAGAAACACAAAGAACAAAACCCTCTGATGCAGCTAGGAGAATGCAGCAAGTCCCAACCAAGTGATGAGATGAAGGACATCCTCTCCATGCAACACCATACCGGAGGTGAGAAAACTGGCAGGCTCTACATACAGAAGGCCTGATCAAGGTCCTCTGTTTATGAGCCAGTCTGGAGCCACAACAGTGGCACTGGCACAACCCAACTAGCTACTGTAGTCTTACAGGTGCCAAAGAGCTTAGAAAACATGCTACTGTGCACAGCCGAAGTCTTCAGCGCTGAAGCCTAGAGCAGCTTTACAAAGGCTCTGACAGGCCTGATAACTTGCGATAAAGTAAAAGCAGGGCTGATACACGCTATGATCCCCAAGTACACAGGACTGATGGAAGCACAGGATGCCACTGCATTTCCACAGAGCCAGGAGTTGCAGTAGGTTTTCATTATGAAAATGCAAACATCCAGGTGACTTAGTGCAAAATGAGACCCTGAGACCTCAGGCATTTTTTGTTTGCGATCGAAGAGCACGAAAAGGAATGCTTTCCCTGGACTGGGCCCATACATCGAGGAAAACATTCATCTGCAGAAAACTGTACAAGCCTGCAATTTATCAGAAGGTTAAACATTGTCTTCTCAAACATCTTGAGAGATATTTCTCCATCGTGGATGATGTTACATGCCATGATTAAAAAAAAAAAATATATATCTTTTTCAAATGCCTGCTTCCGATATGATCTTGCATTCTGAGATTTGAGAACAGCTGAGATCCAGACAAATGCAGACACAAACAGCAGCCTCAGGTAATCAAAGAAAGCCAAGCATACAGCCCAGTTCTCACTTTTTCCGGTTCTTTGAAGGCAAAAAGAGGTGATGGGGAGCAAAGGGGAGGGCAGCAATACAAAACAGTAGAAACACAGAATAAATACTGATGAAAAAATGTTTTTTGAGAAGTGATTTACAACTGTCAGGAACCACCTATTAGCAGTAGTTCTATCAAGCCAAAGATCTGAGAGAACTGAAGAATTCTTCCATAGCCTCTAAATGAGTTTGAGAAAAAGCAGGGCAAATATGCAAGTCACGGGCATCACCAAGACAAGACGCTTCCAGTTTGGATGCATAAATATAAGAAGTGTTTATGCAGGAAGTATTTAAGAGCAGCAACCCCATAAAAACCTTTAGTGATACTAGCAAAAGGTTTTATGAGCCTGTAACCAAAATCATACACTACTATATACTGAAGATAGTTAGGACATGTAGAAAACTTGCTCGTTATTTTAGTTTTCTGATAAACGGTATTTTCCAGCCAGTTGTACACGTTCTTTCATTTGCTTTTGCATCTTTCTGTGCTCAGATAAGAATGAAAACTAGCAGGAGGAACTGGATAGGTTACCGTCCTCCTCTTTTTCACTCCATATTTATGGACACTCTTCAACCTTAACCTCTGACCTTCTTTTTTGAGACGATTAGTGATCAATTCAGAAAGCAGAGAGTGAAACTTTTAGCTTCCATATCTACATTGAAGCAGCACACATGCAACTCCACATAAATAACCTACTAGGGACTTCTATAGCGGCCTCTGAATCTGCGATCTCTACTTCTAGAACGGCTGCGTCTGCGTTCTTTGCTTCTGCTCCGCTTCCTTTCCCGGCTTCTGCTCTTTTTCCTTTCCCGATCTCGGCTCCGTTTGCGTTCCTTACTTCTGCTCCTCTTCCTGTCATGGCTTCGACTTCGGCTCTTGCTCTTTTTTCTCCTGAGAAAGAAAAATATAACTTTGGTTACACATGTAGCTCAGTATTTACCTCACATTCCACAGTTCCTCTAACCTGATGTCACAGACATTGATAGGAAAACGTTTCTACCTGTTCATACTTATACAAGCTTCTTTTGTTAAATGGGTGGTTAAGCATGTCAGCAATCTTTTAAAATTTATCATGAGCAACATAAAGTGCTCCAAAGCACTTTTTTATTTTATAATTACTAAAGAATGCTTCCAGGAGGAGTAAAAGGACTGAAGAAATACTTCCTGCATTAGATCTAGTACATACTAAATGCAGTACTTCACGTGTCTTTCAAATACACTTTAAATACACCACCAAGATGCTAAGAATAAATTATATTTTTTCAGCAAAGTGAAATAAAACTCAAAAACAGAAAGGAAGAGGCAAGTCCAAGGGAAAGGAACGCTGTTTTCTCTTGATACTCTCTGCCATCAGTCTAAACACACTGCTCAAGACTTTTCCTTCCTACTTGTTACTCCCACTCATAAGCCACTTCCTTTTCTAAGTCTGTGGCTCTTACAGGTTTGGGGCAAACTGCAGATCTTTGTAATTCTAGCCATTTAAAACCATAAGTCAATTATACCTCACATTTGAGAACCAGTGAGCTACTGGTTTTCCATTCTTGGCAGACTGATTTTGGGTTAACAGGATTTTTCCCCCCTGCCCTCCCTCTATCTCAGTCTCAGACCATAAAAATTTACAGTCTTCGATATACATATGTATATATACATAAAACACACACTAATCAGATGTTCAAGCAATTACTTAAGACAGTAGTTTACCTCAAACTAAATTTTGGGAAAACACAACTTTGCTAAACTTCTGAAATTCAAAATATCCTTTTCTATTGAATTTTTCCTCTCCTCCTTTTAGGCTTCCTGATTACACACACCATCTTTTTCTAAAGTGGTCACTCATACACTTAAAAACTTTGTATGCCAACCTCCCCTTTTTAAAAAAGTTCATCTCCATTACTTTCTATGGCCATCTATAAACTAACACTTCTTTGTAGTTTCAATTACTAAAGCAAAAATCTCTCAGTTATCACATCTAACCGAGCCTAATCACCACTAGCAGCTTTTACTCTCCAACCTCCACCTAGGAAGGTCCATTAAAACCATTTCAGTATTTATCGCTCAGAAGAAACATTTGGTTTTAAATTAAGTGGTTTTAAAAACGGGAATATTTTATTTTTAATTGATCATTTATCTATAATGACCCATCAGTTTCTCTAATATTTTTGTATGGAGAAAGCTGCTGCTGCGTCAAAACCCAATATTCAGAAGCTTCACAATCTCTGATGACACCACCCAGAAATCCAGAACAATCTGCATCAACATCACTTAACCACACTTCCTACTGCAATGCAGTTTGTGACAGTTCGGCATGCATAGTATTCCTCTCCTAGGATCCATTACTTACCAATATTTCCCCACGTTAAAACCCTCAAACACTCACTCTTGTAACAACTCCAAAAAATACTCCCGTTAGCTCACTATACTGGCCAGTACCACTAACTAATAATTGCAGCTAGTCTTCAGTAAAGACAGCAACTACTCACTATCCAACTGTGAGCTGAACCCTCTTGGCACGCGAAGACTCCTAACAGTCAAGATCCATGTTCTGCCTTCCAATCACGATTAAACTGGACATACAGTACAGACATCCAGTAATACCACAGATTCTTAATCCTTCCAATTTCTAAACCAGAAATTTAGTATAATTTGACAATTACTGAAAACTACACACAATCTAATATTATTTTTTAGTTGTTGATGTTTGCTCTAGATTACGGTTTTCCTGACAGTTTGAATCTTCTTTCAGTATTGTCCAACCAAAGTAGATAAAGAATATCCTCTAGATACTGACACTCCAAACAATTTAGTTGATAAGCAAAGCAAGAAGTCTTGTAAAGCCTATATACACCTTAGTCTTCAGCAACAGAGTACACTGTCACAAGGCACATACAAAATGGTACAGCTGGTTCTTTAAAGATCATGGGGAACAACAGCTGTATCAATTCAAAATTCTGTGACAAAAAGCTACATACTATCAGAAAACTGCAGTACAAGAATAACTAACCTTCTAGCAATTGCTAACTAGAAAACTGAAATGGGGAGATTCCACAGGAGCAACGTTTCTGAACAGACACGAGGGTACAATTAAGAAACAGAAAAAGAGGTGAAACTCCACACGACAAATAACATTGCAAGACTAACACTAGCAAAACAACTTGACTTTCTTCTATTTTACAATAACATTTTTTTTTTCTGAACTTAGTTTACTATTTTTCTCAATTAGAAATACAAACTCAGCATACAGGTCCAACCTGAAAATGGGACCATGGGCAGAAAGATAACAAGTCATTGTTTTAGTCTTAGAGAGGTTACATCAACCAAGGAAATGAACTGAACTATGTTCTAGTATTATCATTCTACCATGAACCAAGGTCAGAACCAAGTCTAAAAATCCCTTCTTTTCTTTCAGATCCCAGTTTGTATTTTGAGACTAGCCATCCAAACAAAAGCAGGGTTTTACATGCCATGTATATGTATTTTAAAGTAATAAGAATTCAGAACTTAAAAAAATATTGAGAGCAGCTGCTTTTGATGGTGTTTCAGGGGTTCACTGTATATTACAAATATACACTGACCGCTGTCTACTCAGCCATCAGATTCATAATTATTGTTTCTACATCACCTATCTCAACACCAAATGATGCTTGTCAGATAAGGAATTTATTTTACAAACTCAAATATCTCAAATAAAGGGAAGTTTAAGAGACTTTTATGCAAGGCACTTTTCTTCAAATTTCTGATTTGATTCCAGACTGTTTAGGTCATCAGCAGGTGTTCAGACCCTGGAATTACACTTCCTGAAGAAGGCCAGCTTGTACATTGGTTCTTTAAAAAGGTTATAGTATAATTTTACAAAGTTTAGATTACAGACAAAAAAATCAGAAATTTTCAAATGCAGGGGAATAGAGGGAAGGGATCCAACACCCTAAACCTTTTCATGAAAGCACTGGTATCTTTATGCTTTGAACTGTTCCAAATCCCACAAAATTCCACACCAAACATATTTTTATAAATACAAAATCCATTGCACTGCTAAAGCAACAAAAAACAAATTAAATACACTAAACCGACCAAGCTTGTGTTTTTTATCTGATGCTAACGTTAAATGTTTCCTCAACTTTGATAACAGTGACAAGGGCACAACTACATTTGTAAACAAAAGAAAATTTCGTAATTCCTGCAGTTGCAGCAATTGCAAGTATTGTCTTTCCATTTCATTTCCCTAAACACTACTGACATGCATTCGCAAGCTTACAAAAATCAGCAGCCTTACCCCAAATGTAGAGAATTGAGAAAATACTTACTTCTTGCTGCGTTCTTCATGGCCATTGGCACTGCTCAATTTGTTCTCATCCTAAGCAGGGTTGATAGAAGAACATCGTGAGGACGAAGTGGAAACATTTCAAGTGGTCAAAGGGTAATGGGAATAGGAATAAGAAAATACAAAACAAAAATTTTAATACTAAATTACTTGTTTACAGTTTAATGTGGAAAGCTTTAGAAAATTTAAGTAGGCATGTTTAACCACTTTGCTGCTTAAATTTAAGTCATACAATTACAAAATACAAGACTTACATCATTTAAAAGTGTATATTAAATTGTAGATACTTCCTTACATGGTTTAGAGAGCAAGTTATCCTGTAGAATTCAGCACTCAAGTGGTTAAATGTTATTTCTATAAAATGTAAGAGGAAGTTTCAGGTTTGTGTGCCCCTCTGATCAGTACCAAGGCTATATCTCTGCCTAAGCCCCAGTGGCTACGCTAGCAGCCCACCACCACCTGTGACCGATGCCATTCCCGAGATCTTCGCTCATTTTCGTTGAAGGGTTGTAAGAGCTTGATGTCACCTCTGTCACACATCTCGCCCTGAAGCAAACAGGGATTCACACTGCTTTAGTAACGTCGACTCCCAAGAAAGTCATCAATAATCCACCAGTCCAGCCTAAACATTCCCTATTTCCATACCTGTTTACATGGAAAATATCCATGTTAAACCAGGACACAAGAATTTTAACATAACAATTTACAACTTTCTCTTCAAGATTTTAACGTAACTGCTAAATATTACATAAACTAAATATACCACTTAAAACTTACAAATGCTCATCCAAAATTCATGACACGGTTGTAATAAACACTGCACAATACACTAACAATAGCTGCTATATAATTTATATACTTGCTTTACAGTTTAATCAGATCAGTTACATCAAAAGTACAGTTCCTAAGTGACTTAAACTTAATATACATCTCTTGCGAAACCAGTGCTAAAGCATGCATAATGTTAACACTTCACCGCCATTTGGTGAAAAACAAAAAAAGACAGTATTCTTTTGCTGCTGGTTTAGGTAAAAGACATCACTATGCTAACTGATAGAAATTTTGCACAAAAATTGACATTTCCTAATTAAACAACTAGGACAGAAGAATACAAGAGCTTTTTTTTAGAATGACACCGCAGACTGTGATACTGTCTTTTACTTGCTAAGAACATTCTATTCAGGGATCCAAGAATTTCCATAAATTCGTTCACTCAGCAATAGATTTCCATCTGCCCTGTTAAAAGATTAACCGCCACCAGTCTTCTGCATTAAAAGCAAGTCTCACTCTTCTTGCACTGAGCAGACTGTTCAAATATTTACTTGCCATGGGACTGGTGAAAAGGTTATTCTTGGAACCCTGCTGTTTTCCCAAACCACTGCATTCACCTTGTTGCTATACCAAACCGGACCTGGCAATTTTAGGAGAGGTTTTCAGTTTCTTGGTTTTTTGGGTTTTTTGTTTGTTTTGGGTTTTTGGTTGGTTGGTTTTGGGTGTTTTTTTTTGTTTTGTTTTTTTTGTTTTCTTTTTTTGTTGTTTTTTTTTTTTAAACCTAGGGGACCACGGTACAGCGATACGTCACTCAATTACTACCTTATGATTGACAGTTCACACTGGAATCAAAGGTGAATTCATGGGAGTAGAGGTGAGATATCGTTAGGCAAGTCTACAAAGAGAGATAGATGGGCATTTATTCATCACGCTGAAGTGAAACTACTGCACAATATAATTACATTAACAGTACATATTTACTTGTAAGTTACATGTAATGCATCTCCAATAAGATAAATCATGAGGGCTCCAGGGATGTTAGTTTACAGTTCAGCAGTAGTTTCATGAATAATGCTAAATTAAGGTAAACAGGACCTCACTGGCACATTTTTCTCACCTTCTTGTAAGGAGCTTCAAGCATTGCTTCAATATCAATATCATCAGCCATTTTTCAGGACACCTGAAAAAAGAAGCAAAATCTACCTGAGACAGAAAACACCCTTGTGCTTTATATTCCAAAGGCTTTTACTTAAGAGGCCATCGCTGCATTGGCTCAAATTCACAGAGCAGTGACTCAGAAGACAATTCCAACAAGAACTGGAATGAAGCTTTGCCCAGTGAGATGATAAAGAACATGACACAAGGCAATTATACCTGCAAGAACAAAATGCTATTGAAAACAATTAGCCAGTGGAAACCCCAGAGGTATTCCACCCATTTCTTTCAAAACAAAGAGCACAGATCATTTATGATACAGAAACACAGCCCTGGTCGCCATCTTGAGGAAGTACTAGAGCCTGACCAAAGGACCTAAGAGACATGTAAAGAACACAGAACAAATACTCGGGCAAACCTGTTTGGTTTCCTTGCATTTGCTACCATTACATTTACTAATCTGAAGACTTAAAGTGAACACTACGGTCCTTTAAGAAATGCGGCCTCCTGCGTAACAGGGGCCACAGAAGAAAACAGTTATGATTCAAGCATCAAGCGTTACTAAAGCATACACAAGATCCATCCAGCCTGGAATTTCAGGTTTCAGACAAAAAAGATCCACCACACCATGTAACGCTAGTCACTACAAACTTTTTTTTTTTAAATTGTTCCTCTTATTTTTCAACTTCAACTCCCTAATGTAATTTTGTGTTTATTATACCCTAAATCCCTTTGGTATTTGATTTCATTTTCCTATGCAGGTATGCTATTAAGAACCTCTGAAGACTCTCTACATTGAAGTACAGAGACTCAACTTCCTCAAATCTCCTAATAAAAGTTTCTCTCCCTTTTCTTTCTTAAGTTCAAAAATGACCAGGCCTCTAGATCCAAGTCAGACAGTCCAAGAGTGAAGATTTTCCTGCATGTGTGCCAGAAAATGGATTTTTAATCATACAGGTTAATTCTTGCACCTTGGTTACAGGCATCGCTGCAAAACTGTGCGGTCCAGGGACTTGGCCAGCACAATGAAATCACTCTAACATGTCAAGAGCCTTCAAGGTGTTCACTCATGATCTCTTAAGTGAGAATATTACACCAGAGCTGCACCACATGTAAGAATCAACTCACTCCCTCACCCACATCTGATCATCACCCATTAATGCAATCAAGAACAAAACATAAACCTTTAGCAATATCAGAGCGCTGGAAGTTCACACTCAGTTACTTAACCAAGGCACGCTAACCTCATTTTCAAGTTATTACCTCTTGCGTTATAGTGCTATCATGTACAAATACGATCATCCTTAGTTTGTGTGTAATGGCTCAATTTTACTTTTTACTAGGGTATTTACATTCAGCTTTTCAAGTCATCTACATACCTGCATGTGATTTAATACACCACTGCTCTACCAGTACTTAGTATGAACAAGTACATCAGTATGATTACGGCCAAACCCAGGATTCCACAAGAAAATTCCCATCAGTGACAACTCCCACCCACAATTACATTTTCATATGTGTAATTTAACTAACATATCCAGCTACACCTAGGGTTGGATTCTTCATCCTGAAGCGGGGTGGCCAAAGGGACTGATGGGGGCCATAACAGGGACCGCCAAATCATGAGTGGCATGGAAAAGTGAATAGGGAATGGCTACTACTGCATTCACCCAAATAAAAGCGTGAATGAACTATCATCCGGTGGGTTCAAAACAAAGATCTTATTCACATAGCATTTAGCCATGGAATTCACTGTTACAGAGCACTGAGGATGCTAACAAAGGAAAAACACACACGCAGTGCTCAAAAAACCCAAAACAAAAAAAGCACGAAAGTTTACAGAAAAAGCCTTTCATTAAACAAAGAATGCCTTGTGACCCTGAACCACAACTAGTTGACGACTAAGAGCACACAGAGAGAAGTATTGCTGTATGATTTCCCCGTGTTTCTGTTCTTTCTTAAGCATTTACTGTTGGCCACTATCACAGACAAGATCCTGAGCTACGTGGACCTTTGGCCTCACCCCCTACAATCTGTGCCCTTTGTACTCTGTACAAAACACTTTCATTGGTATAATACTGTGTTTTTACCACAATACCTTCTGTTCATGTAACACAGACCTACTACTGACTTTGTCATTCATGCAATGCATATAACGATGCTACATACAAAGTTATTCTTCTTAAAAAAAAAAAATCACAAATACGAGTCCTTATTAATTTCAAACAAGTAGAAAAATCATAACAGATTTTCAAGAATCTTTCATTAAACACTGAACAAGCTCAAAATAATTTTCATAAAAGCTTTTCAGCTTGCTCAAAAAAAAGCTGCATATGCCTGACATCTCTGTAGAGGAAAAAAAAGGAAAAACAAAAAACCACCACCAACAACAAAAACCACCAAAACATTAAAACAAACAAGGAATGAACTACACTTGAAACTTTGTGGGTCTACAGAAAACCTAAATGGACATGAAATTTACTATTACTGATCTATCCAGTATTTTGAAAGCAGATTCCATCCCTTCTTTGCTGCATAAAAGCAGTTTAAAAAGGTCTTCTCCTCCAAAATTATTTGCTTTGGAAATTCCAAGAAATGACAATTCCACTCTTGCTTTGTAAGGAATCTCCTGGAAAAGCATCAGGGAAGTTCCGGGAGAACGTCGACGCTCGGGGAGCGAAGCTCAGCTCGCAGCAGTACACGCACCTCCGCCCAGCGGGATCCCACCCGCAATCCTCCGCACGCTCCCCACGCGATCGGAAATTAACGCGCTCGGGTTCTCAGACACACCGCTGCGCTGGAA
>NW_009635326.1:0-43881 GCF_000690535.1 Cariama cristata
TAGCGAGGTGGGAGATGGTCTCTTCTCCCAGGAAACTAGTAATGGGACAAGAGGGCATAGTCTGAAACTACGCCAGGGGAAGTTCAGGCTAGAAATGTGGAGGCATTTCTTCCCAGAAAGAGTCATTAGGCATTGGAATGGGCTGCCCAGGGAGGTGGTGGAGTCACCATCCCTGGAGGTGTTTAAGAAAAGACTGGACATCGCACTTGGTGCCATGGTCTAGTTGGCATGGTGGTGTTAGGGCAAAGGTTGGACTCGACGATCCCAGAGGTCTCTTCCAACCAAATCGATTCTGTGATTCGATTCTGTGATTCTGTGATGCACTGCAGAAGTTGCTGTGCAATGTTTGTGTCCAGAAGCTTAAAGTTGTATTTCTAGGAATACTAAGGCATACCTCAGACTTGCTTATGATGACCAGGTCAGCACAGGTATATCATGCCTAACTCTCATTCACATCTCTGTGCCTAAGTTAATATTAACTGAATAGCTTAATCAATAGAACATTAATTGAATAACAGCAGAGTATTCATCTCAAACCTCTCTACTTCTGAATAATTTGGCCTGAAAGGTAGATTACTGTCCTGTAAGATGTGAAATATCTTATCAGACAAAGAAGGAGCTCTAGTTTTCACCTTTGGAAATGATGAATGCCATTTGGCGGTGCACTCTCCCCACAATCTTTTTCTGGTCATGTTTTGAAAGAAATATCTGATGTTTCTTGCTTTCTTTATGAAGGAAAATGCAAAGATTTCTACCACTAAGTGAAGTCATCTGATTCTCAGAGGGGAGTGGGATTTGACGTGAACTTAAGAGTGTTTCCTGTTGGTTGCCTTGGGCTCATCATTTTGGCTTGATCCCTTCCTATAACTAATTTTCTGCTGTAGAGGCCAGGATATACTCCAGCACCCTTATGAATTTATTTCAGAGAGGTTATAGCCCACTATGTATAAAGCAGAGGGAAACAAACAGACTTGTCTCATCTGGTCTGGTCAATGATCTAGTGTTTAACCAAAAGAATGTCTCAGAAAAATAGCTGAGCCAAATCACTTACCACGTTTCTAAAATAATTCTGTAAATGAGTTATTAATTTGGATATTGTCTGTGAAATACAGTGATATTCTAACAGTTGTGTTCATGAAGAGAAGAGCTGTCAATTAAAAATACAATGCAAGCTTTTGGCAATGAGTTCAGAATAGAAAATCAGAGGAGGGAAATTATTCACATTCTATTTAGCACCCAATACCTGTGGAAGGAACTTGACCACTTCATGGACTTGCCACAGCTGGAAGGGGACAAGAGGCAAAATCCATTCTATAACTTATTTGTCATACATCGTTCATTCTGCCCTAGCTCAGTGCTTATGTCAGGGAGAAGGAACATGAAATAACTTTTACATGCATACATTCTCTGCAGAGAGGTGTTTCCAGATATATGAGTAGTGCTGTACTGCTGCTATACTTTTGAAGTAGCAATATGCTAGGTCACTCTCTTGATTAGCAGGGTTCCTGTACCAGAGAGTATGTGGCATATTATGTATCTCATTCTGCTATTTCAGATGACAAAGCCTAATTTAATTGTAAGTACCCTTGGGATTTATGGGGAAGTCGAAGCTCGATTTTTAAAAACTTTAATATGGTTGCTGTAAAACTTAATTGTACTGTCTGGCTCTTTTAGTGGTAAATTCTAATTAATCTAAAGTGTGGAAAGGAAATGGAAGACTAATTTTTTTAAAAATTACTTCCTTTTGGTTCCTGTCTACTTCTTAATCTGAATATAACCTAATGAGGCAATGTTAGTTCAAAGCTTAGCCTGACCATTCTTTGCAAGTGGTTAATGTAACAACTGATTTTATTCTTGTAACTATTTTATGTGCACTGTAACATGGCTAAGACTATTGATTTAGTCAATAAACACTTATTCATGTCCAAACCAACCTTAATTGGATGGACATAAAATAAAGCGTAATACAATAATTATTTGATTGCCTGTAAGAAGAGCTAAACACGTGAACTGAAGTTGCTGTCTTCCTCTGGGAAAGTACTGTCTGTACAATTGCCTCTATCTGAAGTGTCTGGCATTTGCTACAACTGTGAAGGGATAACGTATGGAAAATTAATTGGTCTGTTGTAGTTCATTTGTGATCTTAGATACTCCTGCAAACAAGCAAAATTGCTTCCTATCTAATGAAGATAATTTCACTACATATTAGCTGCACAAAGTTCCCTCAGTCTCTGGACCACATTCTGACTCTCAAACTCGGACAGACATGTATATCTGGGACACAGTGTTCATTTTTCATCTGTATTGGTTACAGTGCACCAGCATGAAAATTACCTAATGGAATTAACGTGATCGTTTTAAGCTCTGTATTTTGGGGAATGTGATCCACTTACCTCCCCTCTGCTAAACTCCTCATGGTCAAGATTTCATAAGTTCTCAAGGGTGGGCACCGTAGAACTAACTAGGTGATAATAAACTTCTGGACCTTCACTAGGTAGAAGATTTTTAATCAGAAATACAATGATATGTTTATGCTGCTTGCAGCAACTCCAGATATGTAGTCATCTCAGAGATGACTGACATCTCTGCCAAAAGAAAAAGAATTTCCATTTGTTCTCATGTCTGCCTCCTGTTAGAGGTGAAAGAGGTGAAAGGATGAAAGATCTCATTACTTCTAAACTATCTTTCTTTGCCATATGGAGGGTGGAGAACAAAAACATTTTCTCTTTCTCTTCGCTGAAGGGAAAGGAATGAAACCATGTTTTCCCATACAGACTTTAATCTCTGGTACTGTAGTGCACATGGCACTATTTAAAACAGAAATAATAGAATCCAGTAAGAGATCAGCTATGCTGAAACCTAGGGTTTGGGCCTGTGGGCAAGGTGTTTCCCCACATTTGAAAGAGATTCAGTGTGTGTGCAGGGGTAGATGACACCAAGGTAGGGAGTGCTGTATAGCGTTGATTGTTTTGAGGATTTGGAGGGTATAAAAGTGGAGTCACTGGGCTTTGGAAAGCCATGCAGTTTTAACAGCTTTTTGAGGTCGAGCCCGCTTTTGCTGCTGTCTTTGGTCATGAACTGAATTGCACCTGTACCCATCTCTCTCTGTGATCCCTTCTGTAACTGCCTCCTCACTCTCCACAGGGTGCAGCTGCCTGTGAAGACCTAGATTGGATATGGCTTAGCTTCATAACCTTGGCTCAGACCTCCAAGGAAACTGCTAAGTTAAAGGAAGTCTGCAGAGTAGAGGTATGCAAGATAAGAAAGGTAAAACTGCAGAGAGAGTAGTATTGTTGGGACTGGATCATTAGTAGCTCAAGGTTTCAAGAGGAAGAACATCAGCATGAAATGGTATAAAATTCTGAAGGAAAAAACCAGAGTCAGTGAAAAAGGATCTGTTTCAGGGGCAGTGGAAGCTGGCCCTTCCCCTCCAGGCTGGTGCCTGCCCAGCCAGTGGAGTCTCTGGCTGTCTTATCATGCCAGAGTGCATATTAGTACTTAGTCTAGTAGCTTGTTAAATCCTAGATATCTATGTATGCAACAGCCAATAAATAACTGCATTATACTTTTAAGCTATATATATTTTGCTGGCAGATGCTCTTTATGCAGGGCTAGAAATGCCTGGAAAATGACCCAAGGAGGAAGGGTAACACACCTAGGCAAAATATTCCTCCTCCTATGAAAGAGGAGATTAGTGTACATGATAAGAAAGTTCTGTATTTAGAGTAAAACATTTGCTGTAACCTCGGATTATTGCTTTTCCCTGTGATGATTTCATTTCCCTACTGATGTTGAAGTGAAGCTATTGGAGTGACTGATGTGTGTAATCTGTGACTGGATAGTTCTGCTGTATATACATGCACTTACATATGGTCACTTAACAACTGAAGCATCAAAAACACCTACAATACATCAAAGTAATACTGAACACTGGCTAATATAAACCTATATCAGGAAGGAAGTTCAGAGCTGAAATCAAAATTTAGGTTTTTAGTGATTTTGCTGTGTCTCAGTAGTGTAATACTTTACCTAAGGTAAGTATCACTTCAGAAGAGTTTATGATGTAGTGTTAGACAAGAATGGCTTTTCCATTTCAGCCCTGAATTGCTAAGTTCTCCAGAAATGCATTTAAATGCTTTTTTCTTCCTAATTAAGACATACACAAAACAAGCACGAAGAAAAATTGAAGGAATATTAAGAAGTGCAGAACAAATTTCCTTAAATAAACTCAAAGGGATAACTTCTGATATCAATCATTACTCCATTAACAGTGACAGTGTACAGGTATAACCCCCCTGAAATTTATCTCATGGTATACAAAGCATATTTTTACCATCTATAGGAACGCATTATCTTTTTATATATTTTAAAACTCCATAGAAGAGCACTACTCTAAGGTCACACACAATCTGATTTCAAAAGCAACTTTGAATTCTTTAACCCAAATTAAATTACTCTAAAGAGGGAAATTGTTCAGAATGTTCTTAGCTTATTAAATTGGATCATATTTAGTTATTTCAAGACAGGCAGGCAGAAATACACAAACTCACTATTATGGAGATAAATTTAGATTATACATTTCAGGAGCACTGTTCTAATTTTAGCAGTTCTACACGGGTAGCTACCCCAGTGCCCTAGGGCTAGAATTTTATCTTAAATTCTAGAAGGCAAGGCAGATGAAATGTCTTACAAAAATGTGTACTGAAGTCGTTCTGCTCTCTGAGCTAAGTCAATTTAAAATTAATTACATTGTCCATTAAAAATGTTTTCTTTTGGATTTGTATCTGTAACAGAACTTCGCCCAGTGTTCATTTCAGTTATGGGTGATCCAGCACTTTCTCAGATAAATGCAAATATTCCAACAACTCAAGGCCTTAAAAATGACCTGATTTCTTAGTCTCTGACTGGAAATTAAATGTAATTTGTGGGTGTGTACTCTAAAAATGTATCTTACGTAAAATGCTGGACAGAAAATATTGGATTTATTCACAGTTTTCTTATCCTTAGATCATTTGGATAAGAAATAAGTGATCTATATTGACCCTCAATGGAGCACATATTTGTGGGTTGAGTTATTTTTGTAAACTGAATTATCAAATGAATCTAAAATCTCAAAGAAAACAGAATTCTTATAATGTCCACCTTAACACCTGCCATGAATGCAGCTGCTGTCTTAATGAAAATAGACTGTGATTTAAAGCTGCTGTATTTTTGCAGTTATTGGTTTTTTTCAGTAGCAACGGATGGGTGTGGGATGTTTAAATAATGATTACCGAGATGTTCATTACTGTTACTACCATGCTTTTCCTCCTGTTTTTAAGTAGCACTGTTTTAACAACTGCATAAGTCTCACAGACACCCCAGCATTAGTTGAGCATTCTGTTGCCAAGCAACATTTAGTCCACATTTTGAAGAATTTGTTTCATTTGACATACATCACTCACTTATTTTAATAGACAGACTGATGTGACCTTCATTTTTATATTTTTAATATAACTGATTATCAATGACATTCACTGGCATACTTTGCATTGAAGATGCTGGAAACTACAACATATTTCGTAAAAATAAAAACATCGTGAGTGAAGTTGCACTTTGTGTCATATCAAAGCTCCTTGTCAGCTTTTCCATTTTTATGAATCTTAAGTTACAGATATTTCAGCTGGTTAGATTTCCTAAAAATACTTTAACATTTGAGACCTGACAGGAATTTAGGCACCATGCATACTGGGTTCAAATGTGCTTTCAAAAGAAATGCTTGCACTAAAGGTCAATGTTTCATTGAAGTAAACAAGTGGCAAATATATGCTTTATGCTATGGAATGCATGACAAAATTTTTTAAAAAGGAAGATAAAAAAACTCATATCACAATGGAAATGTGAAAATTGTGGCATGAAATTCTACACATCCTTTATAAGATTTGGAAAAGTTTCAGTGTACCTGCTTTAAATCTACAATGTTGTGTCAGACCCTTTTGACAACAGAACGTACAAAATAGTTTTGAATAACACAACATTATTTGACAAACGAAGCACACGCCTGGAATCCCGAGAGGAGCAACAGAACAGTGAATCCTGTCTTGAATATCTAACAGGCAAGAAAAATGACTGGATGATCTGGGTAGTGACTCTGAGTGACCAATCTCATAGCTGACCTCTGATCCCACAGCAGACCTTGCTCTGAGCAGGAGGTTGAACTACATGTCTCCCGAGGTCCCTTCCAACCTGAATAATTCTATGATTCTGCTCATATAGAATTAGGGACTCAGCTTCTTCCACATGCCCATCACTTATCAACTTTGGATTTCCTGCTTGGTCACTCAATAGTATGAGATGCTCTGCAGTATTTCAGTCAGGTTTCATTTTCACTACCTGGAGTAACTTACTAGCATCAGCAAACTTACTTTGCAATTCATCTCCTTCCCTAGATAATTTATGAATATGCTGAACAGCGTATGTCCCTGCACAATTCTAGTGGGAGTCTACTGATGATCTCTCTACCAAAAAGCCCTGTTTATTTGGTACAGTGTATTATAAGTGAAAATAAGCCAAGAAACTACACCAAAAACCTGTCAAAAGACAGTGAACTCAAAAAAGCAGCAAATATATGTTTCTCTGAAATGTCACCAGTTCTCAGGTTCAGTACTATTAGAAAGCGAATTTGATTTTAAAGAGAATTACTTTTTTCAGACTTGAAGTATTGCACTTAAAATCAGAAATTTGTATCAAATGGAAAAATAATTTTACGAACAATTGTTGTTTGCTTGTTTGCCTTCAATCTAAGGGATTTTGTACTCTTGTGGCTTTAACTTAAGAAAAATTTAAAGCTTGAGCTAAAGTATACTGGTATTCAAATCCATGAAACTGTTTCAAATTTAAGAGCATAGTTAATGGTTTCATCAAACTGAAGTGGCTATTATTCATAAGGTCTGAGTCATTGATAATTACCAAATATATTTTTACAAACAGAAAGGCTCAGGCTTTTAAAGAACTTAAAATTCTTCTACTCATTTAGGCAAGTAGAACCAGGCTCTTATGCATTCAGGCAAGTAATTCCACTTAAATGTGAACACAGTTAGATATGCTAGCCACTAGGTATGTTTCAACAAACAGGGCCTATCATCCTGATGGCAATTCATTTGGGGTCTTCTCTAACATATAGAATCATAGAATTGTTTTGCTTGGAAAGGACCTTTAAGGGTCATCTAGTCCAACCCTACTGCAATGAGCAGGGACATCTTCAACTAGATCAGGTTGCTCAGAGCCCCGTCCCACCTGACCTTGAATGTTTTCAGGCATGGGGCATTTGCAACCTCTCTGGGCAACCTGTTCCAGTGTTTCACCACCCTCATCATAAAAAATGTCTTATATCTAGTCTCAATCTACCCTCTTTCCGTTTAAAACCATTACCCCTTGTCCTATTTCAACAAGCCTTACTAAAAAGTTTGTCCTCATCTTTCTTGTAAGCCCCGTTTAAGTATTAAAAGGCTGCTATAAGGTCTCCCTGGAACCAACAAGGCTGAACAACGCCAACTCTCAGTCTTTCCTCATAGGAGAGGTGCTCCAGCCCTCTGATCATCTTTGCAGCCCTCTGGACTTGCTCCAACAGGTCCATATCTTTCCTGTGCCGAGGGCTCCAGAGCTGAAGGCAGTACTGCAGGTGGGGTCTCCTCCGACCAGAGCAGAGAGGCAGAATCCTCTCCCTCAATCTGCTGGTCAAACTTCTTTTGATGCAGCCCAGGGTAGAGCTGGCTTTCTGGGCTACAAGCGCACATTGCTGGCTCATGTCCAGTTTTTCATCCACCAGTACTCCTAAATCCTTCTCCACAGGGCTGCTCTCAATCCCTTCATCCCCCAGCCTGTATTAATACCTGGGATTGCCCTGACCCATGTGCAGGACTTTGCCTTGTTGAATCTCATGAGGTTCACATGGGTCCACTTCTTGAGCTTGTCCGGGTCCCTCAGGTGTGTCAACTGTAGCACTCAGCTTGGTGCCATCTGCAAACTTGCTGAGGGTGCACTTGATCCCACTGTCTGTGTCACTGATGAAGATATTAAACAGCACTGGTCTCAGTATGAACCCCTGAGGGACACCACTTGTCATCGATCTCTATCTGGACATTGAGCTGTTGACCACTACCCTCTGGATGAGACCATCCAACCAATCCCTTGTCCACTGAACAGTCCACCCATCAAATCCATATCTCTTCAATTTAGAGAGAAGGTTGTTGTGGGGGACTGTGTGAAAGGCCTCATAGAAGTCCAGACAGACAACATCCATAGCTCTTCCTTTATTCGCTGATGTAGTCACATATGCCAGACTTGTGGCAGACTCTGTTTCCCTATCTGTCTTTTCCATCCTAGGCATTCCTCTGCTACTCTGTGAAAACTCTTTCTATACTTGCTTTTTGTGGCCATCATTCCCTTTTCCCTTTATTTTAACATAAGCTTTGGTGATTTTAAAACTGTAGACTAGATATTCTTATTGCATTCTTGAAAATGTCTGCAGAAATACATATAAATTCTGTCAGAGAAGACAAGAAGAAACAGAATAAGATGACTTTTTCTCCTTCCTACTGCAGCATTAGTCCTTCCAAGTTGTCAGTGGTTGCAGCAGGCAGTGAGAACGCTGTGTGGTAGGTCATGCATAGGCATTGCATTCATCTAGCCATTTCCCCTGTGTGTGAAAGGAGCATGTTGTCTGCCTGACCAGTAACTGTGACCTCATGACCATTCCTTAATTACGGAAGTACATTTATAATTTATATTACAGCTGCCTACGGGCCCGTTAGTGTTCCTTTGTTTCCAATCATAATTGGTATGCTATTCTTTTTTAAAAAATATTCTATTATTCTATTTGAGGAGGAGATAATTTGTTAGTATCAATAAAGATTTCACAGTATGATTCAAACAAAAATTTGTCCTACTTAATTATTTTTTTTTTTCAGAACCTGGCAATACATTACATGATATCTGACTGATGATTAGAAAAATGAGTGGGAAGGAGGTTGAAAGGAAAAAGCCTCAGCTTTAGAGAAAGGTGTAATATGGATCATTCTTTCACAAAGAGAATTAGTGGAATACCTATAAAAGCATGAAATGAAAATACTGATTTATTTTTTTTTTAGCAGTCCTACAGTAGCTGTTAGTGGAGCTGGATATCTACACAATTAAAACTAAACAAAACCTTCCTATTGAAAACTAATGAAACTAGCGTGTCCAGTCAGAAACAAATTCAAATAATATTTAATGTTCAGATAGAAATTTTTTTCCCTCCTTTTTTCATGGAGCGTTAATTGGGTTCATGACATTATCTGAAGGATGGAGACAACTTTGCTCAATTTATGCTTTGTAAGCACAGGAAAACTTTCAGGAGATATTAATGGGGATAAGTATGTTATATACAAAGAAAAGACTCATAAGATGAACAATGGACTAAAATCAGAGTATGTGTAATGAAGACGGTCAGGTAAAATTTTCTGCCGTTACTGTTGGATTAGACCAGGTAGAAGCTGAGGAAGCAGGCTTACCTGCCTAGCAACAGAGACTACAAACTCAATTACATGAAAGATACCGTAAAAGTGGCTTTGCTTTGAAAGTGGCTTTGACTTTGATAATATGGAAATACGTTATGTTTTGGAGAAGGGCATGAGATACCTAAAAACCATGATGGAAGAGCTATTTTTCCACCTCCCTACTCACAACTTGTCTAACTGCAAAGTTTTACCTGTCTACATTCAGTTTTAGCTCAATTATCTGTATAAAATAAATTTTATATTGACTATTGTAAGGCAATTATAAGGGTAAGTATCAACTACAGAGAAGATGATGAACTTGTAGAGCTTGGTAAACAAAAAGTAGACTTAAAAGGATCTTGGGAGAAATTCCTTCAGGACAGAATGAAAAATGCAGTAAGAATTTAAAAGGAATTTTCTAGGCAAAAAGAAAACATTGACATTAGGATTTTCTAGAATATGGGCACACTAATGATTTTCTATGTGTATCATGGTCCACAAAGAAATACTCTAAGTACTCATTTACATGCTTAACATTTTCCTCAAGAACTTCAAATAGTTAATATTTACATATAAGAGTGCCTATTTCCCGTGCATGTATATTGTGCACTATGAAGTACATATGACTAGTGCGTACGTTCAGGTCAACATACCGACTACTAGAGAATTTGTACTGAAAATAAACAAATACAGGTGAACATAAATCTGCTGCTAATTCAGTGACCATTTATTTTATAGTTTTATTTTTTCAAATTAAGATCAAAAGAGAAGTTGAATAAATCCAACATTAGTTTTAGAAGCTCAACTAGAATGAAACTGAAAATGTAAATACAAATACTTCTTAGATTGGGTTAATTCCTGTTTCAGTACTTGGGGTCTACACCTAGAAAAAGAATTCTAGCAACATACACACTCAAGTTCTTTGACAGTCTGCTGACACTGCCAGGGAGCAGTGAGGGCTGGCTGCTCTCTAAGGAAGGTGAGGTGGGAGCCGAGGTTGACTCAGACCCCAATACGGAAAGTGGGGGACCAGGTCCAGGGGACATCCAGTCAGCCCAGCCAGGAGCAAAAGGAGACAGGGCCAATGACAGGGCTGGAGACAAGGCTACCATGTACTTCTGACAGGAACATCCAGGACACAAGTACCCACAACGCAGGGCTGAGGTCCACTGAGGAGGCAGGACCAGAGACAGCCTTCCCCTGGGCTGAGCTGAAATGGGGTACTGGGCACACAGGCAGGGGGCAGAAGGTGAGGGGGGAGGCCCCAGGTGAGGCTGGGCAGGGCCAGTAAGGCGTATCTGTGTACACAGGGCCATGACAAAAGGTGACATGAATTTTAAACCAAACCAAACTAAATCAAATGTCAGCTATTAAGACAGCCTATTACTACAGAAGAAATTCTAGTTCATTCATATATGTCAAAGGCAGGACAGATCTTACTGTGCGACAGAAATTACACAAACTGAAAATTGCCATGCTCAAATTGCAAAACCATGCCCCTAAATACTTTGTAAAATATTTGTGGTAAGTTCTTATCAAAAAATATCTAACAAACCAGCTAAGCAAAACTACACAACTTTCAGTTGTGGATTTTTTGCTGTTGTTTCTGGGGTATTATCCTGGCAACTGTGAACAATCTATCTCAGTGGGTTCAGCTGTGGAAGTTTCAGCTTACTAAATGGCTGTTGTACTGTTCTGCCCTAGCTACTGCATTTGTTCAGAAACTAAACCATCAGAAAAACTGAGTATATTTTAATAATTTTTATAGGCACACAAGCAATACTTAGTTACAAAAATACTAGATATTAATGACCATATTCCTTAGAGATCACTGTATAAAAAAAGAATTTTTACAACAAAGAGATGAGTTACCTTTCATATTTTTTAATAGTCTTCCTTTGTTCTTTTGCAAAAAGGTTTGAGGGTTTGTTCAGAATAGACTGCAAGATTCTGCAATGAATAGCTGACCATATATATTTGATGAAATTTCCCAAACTCATTTTTCATTATTTGTAAAGGGCAGAATTTCAAGCTCCCCCATGTGATGAGTATTTTTTGGTCTTATCTGCTATATAAACAAACAACAGTCGTTTTGTCATCACTTCAAATTGGAGCTTACCCTCCAATTTGAAATACTGATTAACAATAAAGAAGGAAGAGAAAATACAAGAATAGGTTAAAACTTCCTGTGAACTGGTATTCCACCTCTGACACTAGCCAACTGTGGCTGCTATGGAAAAAGTAGATGAAACACTAAGCTTCAAAGAGATCCCATAGACTCCAAGCAGTCAGTGAGAGGGTTTTGAGAGTTTATAGTTGAGTCAAAACTGTTCTTTAATACCCATTCATATAATCTTTTTTGTTCTTGCCTAGACATTTTTGAATTCTACTATATTGCTTTAAAGTAGGATTACCATAACTGCAATCAGTGTTCAAAATGTGAGTGTACCATGGAATTATCTTGTAGCACAATAATATCTTCTGGCTTGTTCTGTATTAATTTCTTGATAATTCCTAATATTCTATCTAAATTTCTTGCTTACTGCTAAGTATTTAGGTGACATTTTCAAAGAACTGTCTGTGGTAATTCCAAAATATGTTTTCACAGTCACAAAGGCTACTTTAGAGTCAATCCTGCTGTATGTTTTCTGTGTGCAGTACTCTCTTCCTGACATTGTTCATCTGTCATTTCATCTGTTGGTCTACAATTTTATAATTTTGCTATATATTTAAGTTTTTAGGTTCCTATTTTGATATGGCTCAGGATATTTTGAAAGGTCACATTATTTTAAGAGTCTTCCAGAGACAGTTCCATAGGGGAATCATAATTACTGAATTTCTGCTGGACTGAGAAATTCCAACTTTTAAGTTCAGATTATGAAGTTGTCATATATGTCTCTTACATACAGAATAATTTTGGTAATCAAGTATACGGAATCATTCCGGGAATTCTTGAAGATACTGTCACACTATGAATCCATCTTCATATTCACAGCTGTGGTTCTTTGTTTAGGGAAAATATTGCGTGCTGATGGCATATTTGTGAGTTAATTTTGGAGGACTATTGGCTTAAGTATGTTTGGATTGAAAGTCTGAAGGTTGGTCTTTCTTTTGTAGGTATTTCAGACAGGTAATGATACTGCCATGATGTGGGATATTAATATGCAAATTATATTGTCCATATTGACAAAGGGTGTTGACAGATATTACAGAATTTGTGCAGGACATCCACCATGTCTTTGAAAAGCTCACTCTTGTCAAGAGGTATGAGTTTTTTGTGAACATGACAGATATTTTGAAAATGCTGTGGTAGAAAATGAGAGGACTGCCATAGTTTTCTTGCTTGTGGATCAGTTTTCAACCGGGCAAACTAATTTCTCTGTATGACTGAGAAATGCTGTTGAGCTATATAGGAATAATTCAGAAAAATCTTTACTGGAGAGTGTTAGTCTAACACTCCTGTGAAATGTTCTGTTATTCTTCCTTAATTTGCTCCCTTGAATCACATTATCTCACTCATTAATATCCTTACAACAAGTTTCCAAGATGTCCACTACATAAAAGTCAATATGGGAAAGCAGACATCTAATTAACCTACCTTAATTTCTATTGTTCATGCTTTAGTAATGAAATGTGGTCTTTGATTGCCTGGCCTATCTTGTTTTCTGTGACACAGAATTGGCTGCCAGAGTTATCACTGTGAAATTGAGAATATTTTAAAAGAAGTAGAATGATACACATCTATATGTCATATATACACACCATAGCCTTTTGGCTTTCGTTTGTGTGTAGCTTCTCAGTTTGAGTTGTTTTTTTTTTTTTCCTTTTGTTTAAACAATTCATGTCATTCAAGAGGACTAATCAGACTACATATAATTTCTGGCTTTATACAGTGATAATAATCTGATTTCAAGTGAGCAGGCTTACTGTGTTTGGCACTTCTGAAATGTTACCTTTATACCATTGTCTTGGCATACTATAAGAAGAGCTGCCCAGAATGGCTTTTGCTGCATTCTGGTACTAGAGAGAAGCTTAATTAAGTTTGCAGAGTGAGGAGCATCTGCTGTAGGTCATAGAAAGAGAGATGTAGCAATATATTTATATTGATTACACGGAAGAGGATAAGGGCTATTTCTCTTAATGTCAACAGTAGGTGAAAATAAGAAATAATTGCATTGTCCACAAAAACTATGTTGAACCCACTCTTTGTAGTTTATATGAAGTCTTAAATACCTCAAATTTCTTCCATAATGATAGTAGGTAGTCATGAAAAACACTTCCTTGCTATCTAAACACTTTAGAAGGTAACTTTATTTGTCTGTTTACAAAGACTTGAGGAAAGGCAAAAGCTGGTAGACTGGGAGAATATTTTGTCTTTATTTGTCCACATTACAAAAGCAGAATCTCAAAGAATTTGAGTTTTTCTAGCAACACTGAAGAGCAATGGTAATAGGAGTAGAAAAATTTACTGCACACATAAACTACAACTGGACTGAAATACAACAACAGACCAGTTCTGTCTGCCAGAATTTGTACTCTCCTCCCTCTTTTCACAATATCTGCTATTGCCATGCCCATCTGTTATTACTATTACCAGTTTTCCCCCATCAGTCTTGCTTGAGGGTTAACAAAATAAATGGACACATTACGCAAAGAAGAAAACAAATGCAATAGAAAATTATTATTTACATCCCAACTGTATTCATTATATCCCAACTGTTTTGCTTAACTCAACTGTCTGTTCAGCCTTTGTCTGTTTCTAGACTTTTTCAATGGAACTAGAGTATGTTTTCCCTGTATACTTGTACAACATCCAGGACAGTGAGGCTGCTTATTTGATTAAATCATCTGTGTATAACTCCATGCTAAAAACATTGATGGTTAATAATAAATATTATCCTCCCTAGGGAAAATAGGGCTATATATAAAGCGCTTTTTTTTGTTTGGTTGGTTTTTTTTAAGGAAAAGCATGTAGAAATATATAAGATTGTCCTATATTCTACCTTTTTCTTTTATGCTGGAGGAAATAAATTATAGTTAAATCACAATAAAATAGTTTATCAGCATATGCATATATATCCTAGTCTAGCTGACGAGGTTACTCTTGTAACAGATAATGCTTAAACAGCATTGGTATCACATGCAGCACAGCTGTAACAAATGACAATAAATGTGCTACAGAAACTAAATGGATTATTTTTTATCTGAAAGAAGACGAAAGCATAATATGAAATCCCATTTTGACAGTGGTTTGGCCTTTAGCAGAATATAAGAATTATTGTTATTGATGCTGTTACATGTATTACCCTTCCACACATTGATTTTTACTGCAGAACCTTTAACATAAACGAGAAAAACAAATACATGTATATATGGCTAAAAGCTAAATCCCTATTTGACTTCTTATCAGTATGTATAGTAAGAACATGGTTTAGGGACTTTTAAAGATACTTAGATATTCCAGTTTCAAAATTTCCCTTACGGTACCACTCGCAAAGGTTAAAGTTATAGTGCTTAATCCTGTTGTCTGAGGTCATTATGCAGAATGAATCTCTGCATATTTTGGAAAGACATTTTGTGCTTACATATGCATGCCTGTGTAGTAGGTGATCTTGCAAGTTGTATGGTGATATTACAGTATTATAGGAAGACCTGTTTAAGCCCTATGCAGTGAAATTACAATAATTTGTAAAATGGAAGTATAATGATATTTCACTATTCCTTCTGGTAAATCACCAAGCTTGGAGGAAGTAGACAATTCTGCAAATGCAGGTAAGATGCGAGAACAGAACATGGAATGATGCAGAGGAAGAAATGCATGACCAAAGGAAAAACAGCAATGAAGAAGGAAAGAGGTGGAGAAAGAAGAAAAAGAGGAAAACCCAATCAATAGTTACTGTATGGGAAGAAGCAAAAATCAGAACAGGGTGCTGCATGTGTCACTCAGTCAAGTGTGTTGTTTATTTATTTGAAAGGTTGCCTATTGACAATCTCTTTGTTTTCAGTTGAATTTACCCATATAGCTTGCTATTGACTGCCACATAGTCCCTAGCAAAAAATAAATAAATAAATAAAAATTTAAAAGCGCTCCAACGCCACTCAGAAATACATCCAAGAAACAAATAGATGGCTTGGGAATATCACCCAGTTGCAAAAAGCTCCTGAAATGAAAAACCCACAAACCAAAACTAACTGAAAACCTTAGATGATAACCATGAAATAAAGTATGTTTAAATATTTATTAAAGGAGTTGAACTCTGATTTGTACTGTCATTATGTACAGCATATTTTTCCAAGTAAAATCAAGTTAAAAATACATATTTCAAGAAATTGTAATTATTTATGATATATAAATTTTTTTACCACCAGATGTTGCTGCTTTCATCTGGATTATATTGTCTTTAAATAATTTCAGTTTAAAAGGGAAAATGGCCCCAATGGATTACAAATTACCTCACTATTTTGCAAGTGCAGGTCAAATTGCTTGTGGAGAGGCTGCACTGGAAAACACTTTCGTGGAAGAGTTCTGTTGTGATAATGGCTGTGTATCAATTATTTAGGAAAGAGAGAAAAATGAGGTTCAGTCCTGTACAGTACAGAGATGGAGTATACAGTTCATAAAGTAAAAAGTAATGGCTGGGTCAGACACTGAAAAAGAGACTGACCTTATATTTATGACAGTGCTAGGCTCAGGAGTAAATCAAAGAGCACAATCCTTTAGATATGTGCTTACTTACATGCTAAAGTTCATATTTGATCTATATCATCATTGAAGCAATCATTCCTTATCCCTTTTTGGCCTTTCTCTCAAGTATAAAACAGAAGTATTACAATGAAAGGACAATTTATTTCTGCTATATGAAGACAATTATATTAGTGCTTAATTGTGCTTGAGCTCATGTAGTTTCCATTCGAACTTTTGCTGCAGGTAAAAAATATTAAGCTATCTGCTCCCCATTTCACAAGAACTTACAATAGAAGAGCTGAAGGGAATACTAAGGCTAAAGGACATCATCATGCTAAGCAATTCTGCCAAAGGTGTTATCACGAACCTGCTGAATTTACATGTGTTTCGTTTACACTGCAGAAAAGGAAAGTGAATTTAATTAGACAGAGAAAATTCTGGAAAAAAACCAATCAAATCAACCCGTTAAGAAGGATTATCTAAGCAAAGGTCTCACAAAGCGTCTACAGCTTCAGGAAGAACATTTTTTATTTAACTCTCCTTTACTTATGGTTTCTGTGCTGTATGTGTCAAAAGTGTTAATTTTCTGTAAAACTAATTTCATCATTTCCTAGACTATGCAGTTAACATGTAAATATTTTATTATAATGAATCAATGCTCTTACTCTTAAAATAAAACTCACAGCTTTTGGTGAATTATTGTGGAAGTTAATTTGCCCTAATCTGCTACAGTGACAAGTGCAATATAAATAAAAATGTGAAGAAGGAAAATGTTCCACTAAGCCAAAAGTAAAAGTCAGAAGATACAGGTTAAGATTTTTCAAAACTGAACCCCAAATTTCAGCCCAGAACTCATTAATTATACACCTAAAAAATGGTCTGGGTGGTCAATTGTTCTGAGCCTTCATTAAATTCCAGTTAACTCAAGGAAATCCACTGTGTGTATAATTAGCTGAAAAAAGTCAAGTTGCTTCTGTAGGCACCTGAGTATGGATGTCCTTTAGGTCCTTTAGGACCTAACCAAGAAAAAAACAAATTAAGAAATTATTTGTTTTCAGTTCTGTTGCACTGGATTTTCAGTTTTCTTTTTTGTTTGCTTTTTTGGTTTCAATCTCAAATTATTTGCTGCTCAGCTTGAAGTCTAAGCCCCTGGGGATGAGTTTTTATGTGAGAATTTTATCTGTCTCTTTCTCTGTCTCATTTAAGAAAAAAAGAGTCTCAAAAAGAGTCTCTAGATTCCATGGTTGCAGAGAAGAACCTTTAAAAAGAACTATTAGAAAAACAACTGAAGGCCAAAATCCTGGGGAGCAAAACCAGATTAAAAATAGCATTAAGAAATATAAACAACATGATTTTAAACCCATCTCATAATTCTAGGGGTGGGAATTACTCCCAATTTCTTAATATTTATCCTTATTCACACTGTGCTAGGTAAGTTATTTAACCTTTCCATACCTAACTTCTGTTCGGTGTGTTGTAGCTGAAATAATAGTATTTACTCATCTCTCAGGGTATTAGGAGATTTAATTTAATAATGCCTATGAAACACTTCATTAATCATAGAGGGAAAATAATACGGAAGCATGGATTATTATCATTATTAATTAATTAAAAGAATCTCCCAATACAAGAAGGGAATGATTATGGTCAGGTGATTTATTTTTTAAGAGTATACAGTGCTGTGACTTCTAAAAGAATTTTTAAGCAGCCTTGGAAGAAAACACATTAAGTATATTATCAGTAGACTTGGATTTATAACCTCATTGAAATTTTCAGGTTTTTAAAAGACTCATTATTTCTTCTCTTCTGTTGAATTGATGAGTAATTACTATGCAAATCTTCTTGTATTTTTTTATGGGTAACCTTTGGACTGGCATTTTAGCTAAATATTATGTAAAATTATTGATAAAACGTAATTGAATAGTAACAGAAGCAACGACAGCAGTTATTGCATATGTAAAATGCTCTCTGGCATCTGAATGTTTTTAAATATGATAGGTTGAATACTTTGACAAGAAAAATATTCAGTGATGCCTTCTCTTGTTCTCAAATACACCATTAGATAAAAAGTGATCAAACAGTTTTCAAGCAGATCAGGCTTTTTAAATTAGAAGTGAACATGCTATTCTATGACAAATTGTAGTACTATCTAAATAATGTATTCCCTAAACAACACTAAACAAAACCTTTTTTTTTCACTATTCAGGAAAATGTAATATGTGGAGTGATCACAGTATCTTTTAATCTGTGAAATATCCTTTTTCTCACTTAATAATTGCAAAGCAAGGAGAAATCACTTCTGACCCTGCTGCAGTAAACCATTGGGTTTTTTCTGCTAGCTTCAGTACAGTCAACTTTTACATCTCTTCAGTATTCTACAGCAGCTCACTAGATGCTTTCAGTTGCATTCAGAAGTTTCATGAAATAGAGAAGGATTAGAGAAAAAACATGTAGAGCCTCATCCTCTGAGTTCTGCCCAGATCTGGTGAACTTAGCTCCTGAAGACAGGAAAAGAGAGAAGCTAAATATTGGACCAGGAAGCTCTGGGATGAGGTGGGAGATGCTTTGAAGATTCACACATTTCAGACAGCCTCCCCTCCTAAAAGCTCTGCAGAACCTCAAACCTATCTGCCTGTAAGAGGTACTTAGCAAGAAGTTTACTGGAATTCACATCACTGAGTTGGTGCTCAACATAGTCCCTATGTTCTTGAAAATATTTTACTTCTCATGGCACTCAAAATAATAAAAAAGTTTAGATCTTTTTATTTACCCTCTGTTTTCAAAGCAATTTCTATTTCTTTATCCCTCATGGTCCTATTTTCAAGTTTTTTTTAATATTCATAAGAATTTCAGAGCTTATCTTACAATAAATAAAAAAAGTTTAAAAACAGAGACTCTTATGACAGCATGATTCCAGGACTCGAGCATTTATGAAACATATCAAATACTGCAAAACTTGAAACAATATGCCCCAGACTGACAACATTGCCCAGTTATTTTTATCCTCAGCATGCTTTTTCACCTTACAATAATTTGCCAGGTTTTGTTATCACAATTGATGTGTTCAGTTGATGTGTTCAGTTTGCTTGTTTCTAAAGATAAAAATATTACACTGTGCATCTTACTCTTTGTACTACAGATAAATAAAATGCTTTCTGTTTTCTCTGAAACAGTTCACCATTGACAAATTTGAGCTGTTGCTTCTGAGTTTATGAAATCTAAGAGCACTTAAAGTCTTGAAGGCATTATATCATAGTACTTGCATCATGTCATCTAGGATGTGAGGTCTGTTCTTGCTGACATGTCAACAAGAACATTAAAGAATGGAAGGTAATTAAAAAGAGTAAAATAATATTAGACTAGTTAAATTTCTAAAACAAGGCCTTTTGGATACTTTCTGGGAAACTATTCAAGAACAGCTTCCATGTTAACACAAGCAGGAGATATTCACAAGTAAGTCAGCCTATCCTCTTGGCTGTTCCATTCTTTGATCATAAGAATGTCGTAAGAGGATTACACGGCATTACATTTGAGATCATTATGAGGAAATTTATATTTCTGTATATCTGATATATGGCTAAATATGGTTAAACTGTAGAATCCAGTGCAATCTGTGCTTTCAAGAAAGACTATGGCTTTTCAAGAGAGACATAATTCCTGAGAACAAGTATACTTGATCACAGAAAAATCATGTATTGCCAGTTCTCAGGTAGATGAACAGATAGGCTTCACGATTCTTATTATTTCTTAAGTTTTCCCACTTTCCCATCAAAATCTCTGAAACAGTAGACTCTTTGAAACAGGCTAGAGTCTGCCTTGGAATACATTCCTTTAAGCAACACAGAAAGAGAAATAAATAAAATTACAAGAAGAAAGAGTTTAAGACTTTCATAGCAAATACAGTGTGTGAAATGGAACTGCAAAGTGATATTTTGATTTTTAATTGTAGTACTCCATTAGCACTGTTTTATTACATACCTAAACAATTTAAGAAGAAAGAGAATGGTAACATGTGGAGTAAACCCAGTGGTTCCAGATCTCTTGCTCATCATTGTACACATTATTTGGAAGGCAAAATTAGTGTGTTAGAAGGATGCTGTTATTCTTAGAACAGTTCATAGATCACCTTTATCAAATTAAAAGTCTTTTCCTTTTCATTCTTATATAATCCTGCTCTTTTAAATTGTAATTTTTTTTTTTTTCCCCTCAGGCTGATTCACTTCATTTTAAATCTGAATTTCTTAGTACCTGATGGATCATGCAAAACAACCTGCACAAAACCAAACCTCTATTGTTGATTCCTTATGTCATGTATACTGTCCATTAAAATTGTTATTCCGCCCCATGCTTAAAAGCAACACATCCATCACAATATCTTGCACTGGCATAGAGTGACAAAAATGCCAGAACAAAGCCTTTTTGAAAAGAGAAAATGAACAGAAGGTGGTAAAACCAAACAGCAACAACTTTGTGGATAATATAAATTTTCTTTCAGTTTCTGAAGATTTGGAAATGTTAAATTAAACTTACCATACCACCTGCACAGACGTACATCTGTCTGTCTCTGAAGAACTTTCAGTTTTCTTCTCAACTGTTGGTGTACACGTTTGCCTCTACCCTGCAAAGGCAAAGAGGTATTAGCATGCTGTTTAAGGAGGTCACTCATCTTGCTTTTATTCTTTTCTTCCTTATGGAGTTGTTTATTGGAGTTTTATGGAGGCTTGTAATATACTGTAATAGGCTGAGGAATTCTAGTACGTTGAGGAATTAACATACTCATGAGATAAACATGTCATTTTACCCTTTGCAGAATTGTTGGGTTTTGACTTTCTGGAGATATAGCTGAGCATTAGTCATATGAATTATCTTGAGTTGTTAAAGAAAATTAAATTATAATTTTTTTGAAATTTCAGAATATTTTCATTGTTTATATTTTCTTGAATAAAACCAAGTAAGACTACTTTTCCTAAGTTGAAAAACATTTAAAGGATATTTTGGGTCTGCAAAAATGCCTTTTTCTTTTTTCAATTTATAGTCTTAATTTTTTTTTAATATTGGAACCAAATACTTTGGTCTCATTAAAACTATTGTCTTCCAGTTGAAATTACCTGTTTAGATGAAATACTTTCTCTAGGGTGGAAAAAAACCCTTCAAACTCAGGGCTGCAAGTGTCCTTTTTCCTTTTAAAGAAAACCCAATGTCTGATGCAAATATGACTCAAGAAACATAGATATAGTGTATTTATGCTTACTCTGGCCAAGGTACAGAGACTGCCAGCAACTGCAAGGCCATGAATAGCAGCCATATTTTCTCTGTCTTGCTTTCAATTGGAAAAAAAAGCAGAGACCTTCCCAGCAACTCTGTTCTGAGTTAGACAATAGCTAGACAATAGCTATTTTCAAAAGAGGGCTAGATGAAGGACAAAGTATATTTTCAATTCTTTATTTTCCTTGACTCCATGCTAATGAGATGAAAGAACAAAACAATTTAAGTTTTTACAGGGAAAATATCTACTTTGTATTACTCTAAATGTTAAAACCATTTATTGAATGAACTTCTCAAACCCAGTGATTTTTGTTGTATAGAGCTGTCAGAGTGATATTTAAAATGAGTGAGTATGGTCAGTGTATTAAAAAAAAATCAGGCATTTTAAGTAGCAGTGTAGCAAGATTAAAGGCCAATCTTTTAGATGTAATTGCACTTGAAAGACTGCCAATTAAGTAAAGAATTGCAACTATAGTACTTATTGCACATTTCTAGATCTGAAAATACAAGTAGATGGTGGGGGGTAGGGAAACTGTATTCTTTAAGGCAATGACCCCAGGGAGTGAAATTTGCAGATGCTATACATTAGAACAAGCTAGTGATGCTAACATCCTTTTGAGATTTCTTGACAGAAATGTATGTGGGTGGAACACAAAGGTGCTTCCACAGAGGCTTTCTGCTTCCTGGATTATGTGAAGAGTTGAGAGATGTTGCAGCTTTGCATCAAGCTGCTCCATAACTCCAATCCTGTCATTTGTGGGTGCTGCCTTAGATGGAAGATCCAAGACATTGCAGTGCCCTTACAGTGCAGCTGCCTTAGATCAGGCAACCTCCAGGTTTTTTGCTTCTCAGTACTCTGTTGGAGCCCAAGTGTCCTCTTACATAGAAATATGCAATCAACCAACCGACAATATATATTACTGATTACAATAAAAGTAAGGCTTGTTTATAAGGTGGAGACTGGCGTGTCAGCTACTGATATATAGGCTTAAACAGCTATGCAGCCCTGTCAAAAGCCAGTACTAGCATGGAGGATAAACCTCTCCCTTTCCCACAAACATATTCCTTGCCCCGGTAAATTTGTCTGTAACACAGACAACACCTAATAGTCTACCAGAGGTTTCAACATTAGCATTTCAGAATAATTACTCCTGTTGATAATCCACAATTCTTTCCACTGAAATGGTGAGAATTTAATTGATAGCTTAAGGTTTCCATGCTCTGTATTCCATAATGTAATTCATCCATATTCTCCTGCCCCCTTGGAACATCTGTCTCCTAGCTGGCATTCTTATTAGGAATGACTAAATACCACCACTGCTTCATACCCATTTATGCTACTATCAGGTGACCTGCTTAATGCAGTTGTAAATAAGAAAAGCCAGTAGCTATAAAACTGCAGGGCAAATCCTCAAGGACAACATTACCTTTGACAAACTGGCAAAATACTTAAAAAGCTTGAAAAACTGTAGCTGGAAATCCATAAAAATGAAGTTTTCAGCTTTAGTGTTATTCTAAAAATATATTTTCCTTTTGTATTGCATGAATTCTTTTCCCTTTGTATTCCTTTGTACTCTTTAAAGTGACATTTAGCTAATGTAGCAAAAAGACCCAGCTGCTTGGGAGGGCTGGGAGAACATAGCCCACAATGTTTTAAACATATGAAAAATGAAGACTTAGGATGAGGAGTTATCTGCTGGGTCACCAGGTATTGTTCTTGGAATGTTCCAGAGAATCACTTCCTTGATGACTAGAGATTTTTTTTTCCTTATTTCTAGCATAAATTTATTCTTAGTTAGTGCTTACACATTTGTTTTCATGCCAACAATATGCTTTGTTTCCTACAGCTCTTTTTCCTCCTAAGTGGTTACCCAATGATGTATTTAAAAAAGCAGTGATGGCCCCTCTCAGCCTGAATTTTGCTAAAAAAACACTCAAAAA
Organism: Cariama cristata; assembly: GCF_000690535.1. Taxonomy (NCBI): domain Eukaryota; kingdom Metazoa; phylum Chordata; class Aves; order Cariamiformes; family Cariamidae; genus Cariama; species Cariama cristata. Next base: position 23,407 of record NW_009635326.1, read on the forward strand.
AAAACCCCAAAACAAAAAAAAACCACACAGACTTTTCAAGCTTCAGAAGGTTTTCCATTCCTTTGATGGAGAATATTAATTATTCTCATTTCTATTTGTTACACTTACTATTTTTCTTAAATACATGCAAATTAATTGTCCTCTTTAAAAGCAGTTGGAAGATACATATACAGGTAAACAGTTGTCTGTTTTCATAGGCTTTTCCACACTGATGTACATATAGAATAAGCCATGGGGATAAAGACTATAACATGACAACGAATAATTTAATACGCAGTTATTCAGTACACACGTGTGACTGTACATGACAAACAATTGCCACAGGAGTAGAATTTAAAAATCTTATAAAACTCAGATATGCAAGAAAAATTCTGCACCTTTAGTGAGTAAAATACACAATTAGTTCTGCAGCTCTAATTATTGTTACTTAACATGATCCATATTGCACCCTACCAACTGTTTGACCCTGAAGCATTCAGAAAATCAAAAGGGACATGTCTAATAGCATATTTTGCTAATATAAACAGTACACCATACATAAAATACATGTTCTTGCAAGATTTTCTTAATAGTTTAGGGTCTAAATACGTTGGTACCATCTTGCCATCCTCCCTATTGTGTTAAAAGTGTACAGAAAGTTGTATACCACTTTTAGTAATTTCTCTCTTGTAGCAATAATTTGATGCTGGATTTTTAACCTAACATGAATTATAATTACTTTTTCAAATCAATGTTCAGAATGAAAGGCACCAAATGACACTCAGCTGTAGAGTTGTCAAAGTGAGAGAGCAGTACGATATAATATTTATCCCTGATTATGAGAGATGCTCCAGTCCCTTATTCATGTTAGCAGTCGTTTGCTGGACTCTCTCCACTAACTCCATCTCTCTCTTTTATTGGGGAGTCCAGAACTGGACACACTATTCCAGATATAACACAGTAGTTCAGGTGTGAAGATAAAAATATTATACATGCAAGTGACAATCAATTTTATTACAGAATTTGTACATACTAATATCTTCATTTTTATAACTATTGCACGTGTCACACTGCAGTTTTTCCAGCTACTAGTAAGGCAGTACTTTTACATATAGAAGCAACACAATAAAGACAAGAGTGTTCATCAGTCAGTCTTAGGTAGCCTATCAACAACACATATGAAGCTGGGAAAATAAAGGCAAGGAATTTAGGAAGAGTGTTAATTGTTGATAGGCAGGATCATACCTCCTAGTGTGGTGCATAAAGCTTTTTAGCTTGGTTTGGTCGTTGAGCTGTTAAACCAGGGTCAAAGTTTAAACCTTAATATAAGGAGAAGCTTCAGCAGCTGTTTGTCTTCTGCAGGTGGGTGGGATGGCTAAGATTAACAATTGAGTCAGCCCATGTGATTCAGGCTATAAGAAAGACAGAAGCATTGCATAGCATAAGGACAGAGGCAAGTGAGAACATAGATTATGGATATACCAAACACAGAAAGCAATGTTTGTGAATCTGGATCACTGATTTAATAGTTGAAATTACAGTACAAATATGGCAATTAAGAAAAATCGCATTTGACTAACTACCAATAATATGGTTCCAGTTAGTGTAACTATTTTTTCAAACTTATTATATATTTCTTCTGATACATATATTTAAATGTTTTCCCTGCCAAAAATAAATATAACTAGCCATGTATTATTTTAAATAGCAATGTGAAGACACGGTGATGTTCTGAGTTTCAGTGAAATCAGTTTTGTTAATTTAAAACATTCCCTCATGAAAACGGTATTTAAAAACCTGCCTGAAACTAACAGGAAACTTGTCTCACTTCCTCAAATCCTGCTTTGAAAACTCCTGTTCTTTTCTTGGTGTTTGCAGGAAAAGGAGAATGTAAGGACAGCAGTTTAAGTTCAGTAGCAGATGTAAATTCTGCTTTCTTAAGAGCATCAGCTCCTGAATAAGGAACCTTTGTAATATTTATCTTCAGACTCAACAGATCCCGAGCCAGGCCTTTTGACAGCTCTCTCAGTAATGATAGTTCTTGCCTAGTTCTTAGAAGCAACCTGCAATGTAGGCTCTTCCCCAAAAGACTGATATATTTATTTTCAAAACAGAAGTGTGGGGTAATTAGGAACCACAGTTTAACCCTTCCCCTTTATGCACGGCTGTAGGATACATCGGTCTGTCATCAAAACCCTGATTCATGTATTTGCCAGTGCTCTGGTTTTTACATCTGATAAAATACATGGCTTATATTTTGATCTAATATTTCATTAGAGTTTATTTGCTTAATCATCTTCATATACCAGCAATAAATACTATATCTTATCTATGAGTAAGCCACTAAGAAATACTTGTACAGACAAAAAATCATGCATTCTTAAAGAGATTAAAATTTGCATTATATCTCTGAACTCAAATAAAAGTAAAGTAGATGTGAAATCTGCATATCTCAGTTCTAGTGATTTTGTTATGTCTATTAGTGAAAAAACACCCACCAAACATTTTCATCCTGCTACATTTCATGACCAAATAACACTTTCTGAACACTTTCTGGGAAACAGATATTTCAAGGTAGGCTTGTTAAACTGTATTTCGATAACTATAAGTAATGTACATGGTTAAAAGTCTACTTTGAAGGAAATCTATTAATGTACTTTCAATGAAAATTGCTCTCAAAATAATTAAGATTTTTGTTTGCAAGTAGGACAAGACCCTATTTCAGCAAATGATCTCTGAGTGACAAAAGAAAAAAAAGCTGGACTGTCTGACTGAAAATATGTATGTCAAAAAGATCTATACCTGAAGGAGAAATCCTGCCAGCTGAGCAAACGTGTTCCACAATGCTTCAATCTGGTATCTTACAAATTCTCTATCAGGACCACCAGAGACATATGTGCAAGATATTTTTCTGCTTTGGAGCCCTTAGTGCAGTGATGAGCCCTCCTGGCACAGCCTGGCCTCCCTCAGGGCCTGCTTCAGGCCCCACACACCCAGGCCACCCGTTCGGCCCAGCCGGGGCCTTCACTCCCTGCCCCAGCCGTGCCGCAGGCTTGCCTGCCCCTAGTCCTGTCCTTGGGGAGTTTGATTTCCTGCCCTAATCTTGGATGTGGCTTATTCCTGTTCTTCTCAATGCTCACAGGCCCTGCTGCTGCCAGCTGGGTGCTCTGCCTGCCTGCCTTCAGCTGTGGGACCATGCCTGCAAGTGTGGTGAGGGCCTGGCTGCCTCATGGCCACCCAGCCTGGAGAGCAGCACTCTTCCTGCTGCCCCGATATCCTGCCCAGCTGCTCTGCCTGGACAGTCCTAAGTCTTGGCATCTCCTGAGGTAAAAAAAATCTTTTAAGTACTGTTAATTTTCATTGCAGAACTGAACTCTTAAATCATTCCTACTAAGAGCAAGTGTGTGCTTGTGTGGCCATTAGCAAAGGGAACTAACTAGTTCTCAGCCTGCATTCTTGAGGAATTAACCTCATGCTATTGCTAATAACTACATTTGTGAATCTCGTGATTAGACTTTTCTGCTTTTTATAGATTTGATTGTGCAGTAGTACGAATACAGGGAGTCCACAGAGCGCAAGGTGCAGAAGGCAGCGTATTGCAAAACCCTCATAAGGAACCAAATTTTAATTAGACCATTTGAATTATAGAAATGTGCAGCAGCAGAATGCGGTGTCTAGCCCAGTGAGCTGTGGGTTGGTGCTGCGAAGGTACTTAGGCGAGATGACGGGGATTCATTTTCCCCCAGTTTGGGCAAACAAGAGGGCCCCAGGCCACAGCCAGGCCAGCTCCTCTCACCTCCCCGAGGGCCTGTGTTAACCCTCGCAGTGCCACCTGGTATGTCTGGCAGTTATTTTCAATCCATCCTGGTGAAATTAAATCATTTAGCAAAAAAACCCAAAACAAAGACATAAAATAAAGATTCATTGCACAAGCAAGAGAGAAATGAGGGCATTTTATGGGGAAGAAGTGAATTGTTTTGGAAAAAAATGGACTCCCTCAAGGCATCCTTCTGAGGGGAAGTGTCCTGCAAGCTGCCGTGCTTGTGTAGGGCCAACATTCACTGACTCTCCCTCAGACTGGGCCTTCCCTCCTGCTCAGGGGGAGGAAGATCTGATTCTGGGATCTTGGTCCTGTGGTACGTCTCACGTGGCTGAAGCAAACATTGAGGCATTTACAGCATTTCAGAAATGGAGGTCCTAACAGACTTTTGACATGTTTGGGGAGTGGCGCTTGTTATAAACTTCAAATTCGGTTTTAAAGAATTATATCCTTGTGGTCCTGAGTTTCGTGAATGATGTGGTCTAAACATATAGTCCTAAAGCTTGCATTTTCCATGGACTGAAGTTCAGATCTTGAGGTGACTGGTGATTTCTTCTAGGTTATTTTGTATTTTTAGTAACCATTTTACTTCAGTGACAGGATGCTCAGGAAATCTAGAAAATGCTTCCCATGTGTCTGGCAAATACTTCCCATGTGTCTTTAGACAAGCCGTTAATTTCCCTGTGCATCATTCTTGCATTTATAAAATGAAAAGACTTTTGTATTTCTGGTGCCTGAAGGATACGTTTATTTTTTAGAGGTAATAATGACTGAAAGGAATCAAATGCACAAAGTAAACAGGAAGGAATCAAATGCACAAAGTAAACAGGAAGTCAGCAACCAGAATCCAGAAATCCTGGCAAGAAATTGGTATTAAAGTAAATTCTGAGAAGTGATCATTTTGAATGTGAATCAAATTTTTAGATAATGAAGTATTCACTGTTAATAGCATAGGGGACACTGACTTTGTTTTTTATAAATTTGTATTGTAAACTCCATTGGTTTGGTCCATCTGAAGCTCTCTTCCTCCAGTGTATATATAAAGTGCAGACCTATTTTTCACATAGAAATCAGTGAAATTGTGAAAAACTTGCCAAATTCTGCCCTCATATAGAACTAGTGCTGGAAGTCTAACCTGCAGAAACAGAAGCAAATTTTACCCAGAACTGGGAAATGTCCTGTACATTCTGGTTAATTGGAATGATCTGTGACCTCAGGCCTTTAAAATAAAGATTCAGATTATAACAGAAAATTGAACCGAAACTTTATTAAATATGTGGTAGCTATTGATTTGTATTGCCTTCCATTCCAAGCCAATTATATATTCTTTTTCATTAAGAAAAAGGTACAACATGTGCCTTAAATAAATGTCTTAATAATCTGTCTTACTTTTTAATCTTGTTCAAGATGGTCTAAATCATTAATCAAAAGTAAGGCTCTACAGTACAGGTCATACTTTAAAATACATACATTCTTTACTATTAAGAGGGATCATTTTTTTTTTTTTAATGCTCTGCTATTTTATCCTCATCAATGAAATAAGCATTAAAAGGGTAAAAAACAAATCTATACATAAAGCAGTTATGTAACTCAACATAAATCATAGAATCATAGAATCATTATGATTGGAAGAGACCTCAAAGACCATCAAGTCCAACCGTATACCTGATGCCACCATGCCCGCTAAACCCACTAAACCATGTCTTGAAGTGCCACATCTAAACATTTTTTCAACACCTTCAGGGATAGTGAGTCCACCATTTCCCTGGGGAGCCCACTCCAATGCTTAACAATTCTAACAGTGAAGAAATTCTTTCTAATAAATGATGTACTTAATTAGATTCTACCTAATTTAAAGTTTCTAAATAGTATTTTGAGAGGCTATTCAGTCAAATGGAATACTGATTCTTACATTCATACAGTTCTTATGTTGAAATAATTTGCCAGTATTTGAAAATCAAAGTGAATGGCTCAAAAAGCTGATTTACAAAAGGCTAACCATGTCATGACCATTTTTTAACTGTAGTGATCACCTCAGATGTTCATTTCCTTACTTTTTTTTTTTTAAAAAAAAAGTCAATGTGCAAGACCATCTTAGTAGAACTAGTTTATTATATGTATGCAGTTCTGTGGCATGTCTTAATGAAAAACCATTTTCTAAAGCACATAAAACTTTAAATCAACATTGTTTTGTCATGTTAAAGGGATATCAGAGTAAAATATGCAGAGTTTTGTAGAACAATGTTAGTTGTGGATTGCCGTAATCCACGGAAATGAATGCAGTACATGTTGATACCAATTTAAAAAAGCTTTATCGTTCTGAAAAAATCTTTACAATTGATTATAGATTATGATTCAAATGCAGGATGAGGTAAACACATTTATACAGAATCTAACACCCATATCTTGGACTGGAGCCTATTTGTGAGTAGATCCAACAAAAGCAAAGTTGCCTAAAACAAGATTTAAGAAATAGTCAAAACTGGACAATTGCTGAATATGCTGAAAATGTCCTCACCCTTGTTTGAAACTAGACTTCTGCGTGTCCTGGGAACTTTGTTGTTTTGCATATCCGCAGCTGTTACAGGTGCCTAGCTCAAACCTAAACCTGAGCAGGTTCCTGAAACAAAAACACCTAGATGCAGAAAACACTCTATTTAGAAGAAATAGAGATTGTTCCGTCTTTCATAACATAATCTCATGGAATCAGGATGCTGATGGTTAGCTATACACCCTTTTCCCCTAGACTGGTCATTTACCTTCAAACCCAATGGGACAGTGGAAGGGAAGAAGATAGCACCAGAGGAAGGGGTAGACACTAGATAGTTCGTGTTTGTATCATTTTAACTCTGTGTAATTTAATGCATTAATGTTAGTGTTGTTGCAAGAGAACTAATAAGAATTCTTTTGTTAGTGTGCAAGGACTTTAATTAGATTAACAATAAATTCCTGCCATTGCATATGCAGTTTGTTCCTTTTGTTAATAGCAAGATCGCATGTAATATGGCAATGGCTTTAAACTGGAAGAGGGAAGATTTGGATTAGATATAAGGAAGAAATTGCTCCCTGTAAGGGTGCTGAGGCACTGGAACAGGTTTCCCAGAGAAGTTGTGGATGCCCCATCCCTGGAAGTGTTCAAGGCCAAGTTGGATGAGTCTTTGAGCAACCTGGTCTAGTGGAAGGTGTCTCTGCCCATGGCAGGAGAGTTGGAACTAATGGTCTTTAAGATAGGCCATTCTATGATTCTATGTCAGTGGTAATTCAAGCAACCTCTTCTGTAATTTAGGTGCAAGAGGTTGGTGACACTATCATAATTTCCTAGTTAGCAAAAAGCAAAGATAGGAGCATTCCATTCATCGCACTCCATCAATGTTCAAACTGGGGCTGGAACATGGAGCCCAGGAAAAACAAGTATTTAGTCTGTGGGCTGCAGTTTGGAAGGGAAAAGTCTGATCTCTACTCCCAGGTTTTATTTTATATATTTGATTTTCCTAGTAGTCACTGGGTAAGATCATAGTTTGCAAGACTTTTGCAGACTTTTTTCAGAGTTCTACTTCTCTAAAATTCAAATGTTCACTTGAATCATTTTAATAAATATTTTAGTGCAATAAACGTGTTTGGAAATAATCCATGGAGTTTACTTGTTATCTACAGCTTTTGAGAAAGGTAGTTATTTGCAACTTTTAGTCCATTTCTGTTAATTTACTTAATTCTTTCTTACCCAGATATGTCCTTGACCATCTGTAATGCAACAATAGCTGCCAGTGAAAACATGGCATTTTTTGTTTCAAAAATATCAGAAACTTCTTCAAGGGGCAGTAGACTGAGCACAGACGTCTGTTAGTTTCACAGTTCAGACTCCCTTCTGCATTTGAAGTTTATACCAACTTTATGATTGAAAGGAAGAGGGAAGCAATGTTCTTAGAAAGATACAAATTTAAATTACGGCATTATATTAACACATGTATTTTTTTCTCTGAATAACCAATATTTTTATACTGCAGGCATAATTTACCAACTAGACTGAACAAATGAAGGCAATGTCCTGGATAGCATCATTCTCACAATTAAACATCAGTATCAAAGCAGGGCATTTGAAGACATAAAAGCAAAAGGTAATGACATTATCCTTGAATCTTCATGACTTTCCTAAAGGTGAATGTATTAAATAAGAACTGCTGAAGTGTTGTTGGCACTATTCTATGCATCCCATCTGTTAGTCATAATATTACATCAGCTAATTAATGCATGTTACCTTGTGTGTAAAACAACATGTACTCTGTTGATGGCAGAGTCAACTCTAAAGTGGTTCTCAATGGAGCAGTTTGATTTTTTGGTGTCAGAAAGTTAGGGTTTTTCTCCGTAAAAAAATCTGTTTTCATTAAAATCTTCAACATTTAAAAATCTATACATTTTTTTAAACTTGTGCAGAAAGCATTTATTTTGAAATCATCCCTTTTTGCTTTCCAGAATGCTTTGTCTTAAAAATTTAAAGAATTTTGTAATGCTGTTTTGTCTTTATTTTTCTGTGCAGTGCATTTGATCTAGCTGATGGTATGCTTCCACTGTCATGTCGTAGTATAAGTTGTCAAAAATTGTATTATTACATGACAGTAGCAATGGTGCACAACTAATTAAATCTAATAGTCTGTCATTTTTACTTTTTTTTTTTAATCATGAAGGACAGCTGCTACTTAGTACTGAAAAAAAACTTCGAGACTAAAATGCTCATTCTTTGTGTTTGCAGTGAAACAGTTGAATCAGTTCTAAGTTCCCCTAATTATCTTGGAATATGTTTGAGGTATCACATGTCCATTGTAGCAATTAGGAGAAGTCTATTTCGTTCCAGAGGCGGCAAGATTGTTCGTCATTGATGTAAAATTGTGGTTATATCAGATATGTTACTTAGATGAAGAATCACTTTATTTTGCAGAAAGGAACAGAAATGTGAAGAAAAACAAGTTCAAAGATGATGCTCTTTCTACTAAATCTTGCCTTCCCAAGTAACCGTTAATTCCCAAGATACTTCAGATTTTCTTAAACAATCAGTTTGCTAGACACTGAAAACCTTGTGCAACTGTAGCTGGGTCTTTTTGGCAAGCCACTTTCTTCACACTCTTCTTATGTGGATCTAGTATGTAAGACAGCCTTTGGTCCATCCATTTTTTATATGAAACTGTTGTTCACATAGAAATATATATGGATTCTATATCTAACTTTACAAGCTGGAACTATAAAATATCCCAACATGTCATTTCCACGGGTAGCTGTGTGCATGGAGACTAGGGTTTAATTACTTGTGATCTGTCTCATCATTGCTTTCCCTCTTACAGACTTACTCTACTTTTTAAAGTATTTAATATCAAATGAGAATTTTACTGTTTAGTAGAACCAAATCTGACCTTCATCCTTCTAATTTGAAAGCTATTAATATTTCTGGCTACTGCCAATGTACCTTGTTATTACCATTTGTATACAAAAATGTAAGCATATGCAACCCACAAATCCAGAGTTATTCTGGTGTTCTGGTTTAACCCCAGCTGACAGCTAAGCACCACACAGCTGTTCACTCACTCCCTGCCAGTGGGATGGGGAGAGAATCAGAAGGGCAAAAGTACAAAAATTAATGGGGTCAGGTAATAACAGTTTAATAGGTAACACAAAAACCATGCGTGCAAGCAAAGCAAAATAAGGAATTCATTCACCATTTCCCAGTAAAATCTCCAGGAAAGCAGGGCTCCATCATGCGTAATGGTTAGTTAGGAAGACAAATGCCATAACTGTGAATGTCCCTGCCCTCCTTCCTCCTTTTTCCCTGTAATTTTTATTGCTGAGGTTGATGTCATGTGGTCTGGAATATCCCTTTGGTCCGTTGAGGTCAGCTGTCCCAGCCGTGTCTCCTCCCAACTTCTTGTACACCCCCAGCCTGCTCACTGGTGGGGTAGTGTAAGAAGCAGAAAAGGCCTTGATGCTGTGTAAGCACTGGTCGCAGGAACTGAAACATCCCTGTGTTATCAACACTGTTTTCAGCAGAAATCCGAAATACAGCCCCATACTAGGTACTATGAATAAAATTAACTCTATCCTAGCCAAAACCAGCATATCCAGATAAAACCATTAGATTTTTCTGCCTTTATTATAAGAAATACCGTGATGTTCAATTTTGTAGGCAAGTAGAATTTTCAGAGAATCACAGAATGATAATCTACAAAAAAAGCTTTTATAGTTCTAAATCATGATAACTAAGGTTATGCGAGGCTTTTGGCAGTCAAAAGGAAAAGGGGGCTAGTGATAGAATGCTTCAGATACTTAATTAAAGACAGGATTTTATGTTATTCTACATATTGAATGAAGTAGAGATACTCACCCAGATTACTGTTGTCTTTATATGATGAACATGTTATCAATTTGCAGAGTTGGTGAGAACATGTCTATACTGGTGCAATGTTCAGCCATCTGTGTTGCCTTAAAGTCTCAGTCTCTCTCTGCCAGTGATTCTGTCTTCTAAATTAACTTCCTCAATCACCTCTGCAATGGCTTTATCTGTTGATAAGACTGTTGGCTGAAAAAAGTGCGAAGAAAGATAATCACACTTGAAATTTGCTAGCCATATTTTAATGAATTTATAGGAAGTATTTTTCTATTGTAAATTTACAGATGAGCAAATCAGATTCACCCAAAGAAAGCAAAAGATTAGTGACTTCTGGGAATGTTCTCACTTTCTTTTCTTTTTTTTTTTTTTTTTTCTGGTGGCCTTTGTCCCTCATCTTATACAAATCTTTCTCCCTTTACAATTAGGACTATAATAACATTTTTTGCTCTTAGGCTCTGTAAAACTGGTAAAAAAATAGATTGCTGTAGTGGCCTTTGAATATACTAAAAGATATTTTTGCTTTCTTTACTAGAAAGACCTATTATTAATGATACTGGAGTTCTATTTCCGATGACTTTCCTATTGCTTGTGTGTTCAGCGCAATGCCTTTCCAAAAACTACCTCTCCTCTTGGTCATACTAATTTATTTTGTGTTGAGATTCAAGTGTTTAGTGGTAAAATTGGTTTTGTAATTTGTAACAGAGTCCTTTTTTGTAAATCTTAACAGCAGTAAATTCCTTTGGTTCAACAGCTATTAAATGTGGATAACTTGCCTAGACTGAAGTCCAGTCTATACACATTCACAGCCTCCAATTGTGTAGAATATCTGTGAGTGTACTTTGAAGAGAGAGTTAGCTTTTAAGTCAGGCCCCTCTGTTAGCCCTACAGTTTCACAGCTTCTGTCAGCTTCTCTTTGTGTGCTAGCTGTAACTCCAACCTTCATAACCGTATTGTTAATAAATTATTTTTTATATTACTGAAGGAGTAAAAGTCTTCTATTTAAAAGCTGTGATTCCTCAAGGAAAAAGGGAAACATTTTTATAGTAAATACTCTTTAAGTAACTGACATTAATTTTATTGGGTATTTTCTACTACTTGTAAATGAGATGAAATATTACCAAACACCTAGCTGTAATTAATTTACTACTGATAATACAACCACAGTTAACAACAACTGTCATTGAAGTATATTAAAGCATAATTTAATTAAGGAAAAGAGTGGCATTTGTTATTACTTGTCAACAGAACCTTCAGAACAAGTAAAAATATTATGTAATTAATTAGAAGTAACAATTGAAGAAAACTTGAACTTAGCTATTAGTTCTTAGTTGAATTAACTGTTTTGTGTAGGAGTCTTCAGGGTAGTTGTTTGGTCCAAATAAAGCGCCAAGAGAAGGGTCTATGCACCGAAGAAAAGTAGATCCTTGAGTAAATTCTCAAGGATCTATTGGCCTGAGCAATTAGGAACATTAAGGATCTTTAATTTATGAAAATCTTCCAGTAGGTGCCTAAATAGGAATATGTAGCTATTTGGTTTGTATTTTTTGCTGTTCTGTCTGAAATTGGCTTGGATGCCAGACCTGTGAAGTATTACTGCCACTGAGTGTATCTGTGAACTGTTGCATGCTACCAGCTACCACTGGCACCTGTGAGAGGCAATAACATTCAATCCGCACTCTGCAAGATTAGATGACAGAAGGGGAGGTAGAGGAATATTATCATTAATGATCCTACTGAAGATTCAAGAGTTTGTAAATTTTTAATGGCAGAAATTTGGTCAACCTTATGTTACCGAAGAACAAATGTAATGTCACTGCTGCCTTTTTACCTTAAGTCCAGAATTTAAAGAATTCACCTAGGACTTGCAAAATGAAGGTTTAGATTCCTCTGCTTCCTGATCTGGAACCAAATCCGCATGTGGCTGTGACATTAAATTCACTGACCAAGTCTCAAACCTTAATATGTTTTACTTGTAGTTCATTATAAGGTAGTTCTTAATTGCTTCTACTTTTATTTGTTGTGGTGTAAAACAGAATTACAGGATCAGAATTACGGAATCACACAGACTCACAGAATGGATGAGGTTTGAAGGGACCTCCCTAGGTCATCTAGTCTAACCCCCTGTTCAAGCAGGGCCACCTAGAGCAGGTTGCCCAGGACCATGTCTAGGTGGCCTTTGGATATCTCCAAGGATGAAGCTTCCACAGCCTTTCTGGGCAACCTGTTCCAGTGCTAAGTCACCTCACAGTAAAAAAGTGTTTCCTGATGTTCAGATGGAACCACCCTTTGTGTCCATAGCCTCTTCTCCTGTCAGTATACACCACTAAAAAGGGCCTAGCTTCATCTTCTTCACACCCTCCCTTCAGGTATTTATAGACATTGATAAGATCCCCTTGAACCTTCTCTTTTCTAGACTGAACAGTCCCAGCTCTCTCAGCCTCTCCTAATCTGAGAGGCATTCCAGTCCCTTAATCATCTTATTGACCTTTCACTGGACTCTGTCTAGGAGCTCCATATCCAGGTATGGCCTAACCAGTGCTGAGTAGAGAGGAAGAATCAGCTTCCTCATCCTGCTGACAACATTCCTCCTAATGCAGCCTAGGATACTATTAGCCCTCTCTCCCCCAAGGGCACGTTGCTGGCTAATGTTCAGCTTCATGTGGAGCCCCAAGTCCTTTTCTGCATAGCTGCTTTCCAGGTGGTTGGCTCCCAGCATGCACTGGTGCGTGGAATTATTCCTCCTGAGATGCAGCACTTTGCATTTCTCCTTGAAATGCATGAGGTTCCTGTCAGACTATTTCTCCAGTCTCTCAAGGTTGCTATGGATGGCAGCATGACCCTCTGGTGTATCAGCCACTCCTCCCAGTTTTGTGTCTTCTGCAAACTTGCTGAGAATACGCTCTACCCCATCATTAATGAAGATGTTGAACAGGATTAGACCCAGTACTGACCCCCTGGGGTACACTGCTACTTACTGGCCTCCAACTGGACTTCACACTACTGATCATAACCCTCTGGGCCCAGTCATTTAGTTGGTTTTCAATCCACCTCATTGTCTGCTCATCCAGCCCATACTTTTTCAGCTTCTGTATGGAGATCTATGGGAGACAGCATCAAAAGCCTTCTTGAAGTTGAGGTAGACAATAACCACTCTTCTCGCTTTGTCTACCAATTGATTGGATCTGTAAAAATCTAACAAGCTGTATCTGTACAAATGAAAAACTTCTATGGGATCAAAATCAAGTTCCATCTATTTAGAATGGCCTTTTAAATTTCTTGGGAGTTTAAAAATGAGAAAAGTCTGTAAAGTTAGTTAATCAATGTGTAACACTACAGCTCTTCACTAGTGTTACCCTTTGTTGCCTACTACAAATATCTTTACTTTTTCAGTTCATATTCATACCTGAAATGAGAAAGCTTGCTTCCGTATTTGATAAAATATTTATTTCAATAATAGAAAGAAGTGGCCTGTGAATTAAATAATATGTTACTTTTTAATAAAATCAGATCAGAAGAAAGTAGTAAAGACAAATATTAAAAAGGAAACCATCACAAAATAGTGTTTTTTGTTTTAAAAGACAATCTTCAGGGTTATCAGACAACTTTGTTCAACTTACCAGCTCTTCAGTTCTGAGTCTACAAGCACAAGAAACACAACAGCAGGAAATTTTGTTTAATGGTATAGTTTTAATTTTGATCTAGTATAGACATCAGTATGCACTAAGGAACATACATCCAAGGGTTCCTAAACTTCAAAGTTCACAAATCTAAGTCTAATTTGCACTTTAGAGGAGGCACATGAAGGACTTCAGTCAATATAGTGGGGTTCATTGTGTTTCTGTGTTCACCCTTTTCTAGTAATTCAGTCACATACCTCATTTGCATGAAGTTTCCTTTGAATGTCAGAGTTGAGATATGACAGTAAGTATTCACTTTGATTAACATGTTAAAGATTTTTCTTGACCTTAAATGAAGACACTGCTTCAAAACATAATCAAATCTTTAAACTAGGTAAAGACTGAGGTGGGAAAATGCTATACAGACATCAGAGCATGATATGTACAGGCTCATGACCAAAATACTTTACCATTTCCCAGCATACTGTCTTATAGAACTGGTGTCTATAGTTTTCATTCAAATGAAATAGAAGAGGTATCTTGATATTCTGTTTATCTGTCCTTTGGAGAATTCACAGTATGTCTTGATTGGTCTGAATTTAATGAGACAGTCACACTGTTCCAAAAACAATGATTTGGAAAACTAACTTTTATTTTGGTAGGCCAGAAGGCCAGCCACCTCAAGGGTGTGTATGGCTGTGGTGGATCCTCTTCCACCCCTCCTGGGAAACCTCCATGCTTGATTACCTCTCTGAAATGCCTGTACACCAACGCACGCAGCATGGGGAATAAACAGGAAGAATTAGAGGTCTGTGTGTGAGGTTGCAGGGCCATGATCTCACTGCAATTACAGAGACATGGTGCGATAGCTCACATGACTGGAATGCTGTCATGGATGGTTATGTGCTTTTTGGGAAGCACAGGCCAGGAAGGCAAGGTGGTGGAGTTGCTCTGTATATGAGAGCACCAGGAATGTGTCAATGTCCTGGTTTGGCTGGAACAGAAATATTTCTGCTTTGAGCAGATTTTCTTTTCCTTCAGTTAAGTTTTCTTAGTAACTGCCCTGTCTGAAGCTGACTACAGGTTTCAGGCAGTGCCTGCTGTCAGAGCTGATGGCGGTTATGTCTGTAGTTGTTGCTGAGGCAGGAGTGAGATTGTTATGCAGAAAGGCTCACAGGTGGGTGCTTGTTCCCTGCGGGCTCTCTTGGGCTCCGCTGGGCTCCGCATGGGGGAAAGTGGAGGAGGGGTCGCACCCGCAGGAAGCTGCAGAGGGGACAGGTGACCCAGGCCTGACCAATGCCGTATTCCATCCCACCCACGAGAATACTCGATATAAATCTTGGGGATCACAGAGGTCAGCCTCTCTTTTCCTCATGGCCGGCATCCTGGTGGGACTCTACTTGCTCTCCTACTGAATCTAAGGTGTAATTCAGTCCTGTTTTTCAAATTTAGAATTCTACAGAAGTCTAATATTCTCTTTCAGCAAGAAGCAAGAGTAATTTCAGTCCTGAGATGACATTGCTGAGCTGAGCAGTTTTATTTCCAATTCAGGTCAAAGTTTGATCAGAAAAGTAGGTATTGTTTTACTCACATGAACGTGAAGGGCTTCAGCTGATGGATGTTTCGGGAGCACTCACAAGGTGCAATGAAAGCATGTAGAATGCAAATGGAAGACAAGAAAAATGAAATAATACTACAGCTGCTTCTGCTACAAAAAAACTGCCTAAAGCTAGCGTTCTAGGCGGGGATGGTGTTTTCTAGGGAGGCTGTGAACCCATGCAGTGGAAGAAATTGGAGATCTACCATGTGTTGGAGAAGCAGTCTTGCCATTGAACTAATGAAGAAGTGGCATGTGTGGGGAAATCAGGGATATATGGCAAGGAGAAGGTTCCTCTGCAGTTGGATAGGTATAGATTCTTCTGTTCCTAAAAAAAAGATCATAGCTACTTAGCTTCATCAATGATTTTTGAGCAGCGAGTCAGCAGAAGGAAAAATAGCATACAATGCATGTTATGTACACGAGGCCAACATATCTCTTTCAAGTGTTTTCCTAGTAGCTAGGCCATACAGTTCCATACTCAACAGAATGATATTGATAAATCCTATCTGACCAGATAACTTGCCTCATGAATTGCATACAGACCCTAAGCACTTAATGTAGAGTTATAGATTCTGTAACAGTGTCCAAATGCTTAAGGTTTACATTTTTTTCAAGCTTACTTTGTAATGTTTAGCTCTCTTTTAGGTGTGCATCAAAATTTCCCTATACTCTGTTGACCTTCTATATCCTAAATCTACACAACTCTAGTTCTGTTCCTTTAAGAACCAGTAACACCACATCATATACAAAATTACACTTCTGAATCTGTCCAGTTTTTGAGGAGAAAACATATTTGGCAAGCATACGGCTTGCTGTGAATAATTTGGCTATAGTTGCCTTGTTACTGTAAATTTCCCATGTGAGCAGCAGCTATGGCTATCAGCACAGATTCAAAAG
This sequence comes from Cariama cristata, assembly GCF_000690535.1. Classification (NCBI taxonomy): domain Eukaryota; kingdom Metazoa; phylum Chordata; class Aves; order Cariamiformes; family Cariamidae; genus Cariama; species Cariama cristata. The sequence continues at coordinate 39,693 of NW_009635326.1, forward strand.
CATTTTAAAACCTATGTAAATTAAGTTAGAGGTTGAAGTAGTTTGGCTGAGAAGGAATAATGAAAGCTGATAGGTCAGAGTCCTATTCAATCCGTGAAGTTTTTTTATGCTAGATTTATAGCATTGCATAAAAACTCTTGAGGCAGTATTCTGTTCTCTTCATTAGTCAGAAGTATACCTGGCTCCCACTGTTTGTTCATTGTGTAGCTGTTCAACATTTCCTGCAGTATTTAATAAGCTTGATAACATCAGTATTAAAATGTGTATCTTTTTCTTCATCGTATTGCAATGAATTGGTTAATGTTCTTGGTTTTGTGGTATACTATGACTAATTAAAAATTAATATAAGCTAGAACATACAAAATTTCCCATGTATTCTAAGAAAATAGGGAAAGGGACAGCAAGGTATTTTCCAGAATTATTGATGAATGGTTTGGTTGGTTGTTTGGTAGACCTATGTTTTAATGATCAGTATTTATTGCAAAAGGACTTGCTGTGAGACCATAAATGTAATTCTGAATTGCTAAGTATCTAGTTTCCCTGAAATAAATAGAAGAAACTGAAAAATTAATAGTTAATATTCAAGAATCAGGCTGTGCATGGTGCTCAGCACTTACTACAGACAACAGGAGTTAGAATACTCTGTAGCTTAAAGTCTGAGGTCCCAACAGAACTGACAATAATTTCTTGATCAAAACAATGGGTAACACGTAATGAAAGCTGTAACTTTGCAAAACAGTCTCAAGTTACATCTTAAAGAATAGACAGTCCTCTAAAGTTCGTTTGCACTCATTCTTGTTATAACATTGCTAACCCATCTGAAATCCAGTATGTAATTAGTATGTTCAAGACCATGAACAGTACATACTTACTACTTCTTCTAAATTCTGTAATCTTTAGATTTTTCCAGATTACTTTCCCCCAGGTTAAGCTTTTTAAGTGCTTCACCTCTTCTTAAACAGTTTAGGGAATATTTGCAACTGTGAGTAGAGACACATTCATTTTGTGCTGTGTTAAAAACTAAAATTGTTTGATATCATGCTAAAAGCATGTATTTTGTAGGCTGAATAGGACTATCTTTTTAAACATAGCTCTGTGTCCACTGTGTCTGAATTTGACTTGAGAGTAGTTTAGTTTCAATGATTTTGTATATTTAACATTAAATATATCTAAATTTTTCTCTTAGGCTACCACATCAGTGAACACGAACATTCAGTTGAGTTAGAGATAAATAATACTTCTTTTCTAGAGTTCTCTGAGAAGCGACACAATAAAGAGGTGAGTTTCACTGTTCCTGTTTCACTACTATGGAAACCGGGACAGAGAAAATGAAACGATTTATCCAGAGTTGCACAGAGTTAGGAGTAGAGGGCAGGTCGTCCTAGTCCTAGCCTGTTGCTGTACACAGTGCCCAAGATACCATTTATAATCACTCCCTCAAATAATGACTTTTGTTTAAAGTACAACTATCCACATTTATTGGAGACTTCTCTATTACATTGCATTATTCTTGGCTTATGTTTCTCAGTAACTTTTTGAAAGTTTAATTTCGTGAGATCTCTACCTCAATTCAGTTACTTAATGCAGCTCGAGCTCCTGGTGTTGTATCTTCTGCGAAGAACTAGTCCAATAGTCAGACTGCACTGAATAGACATGTGGTATGCAGATGCGAACTGGAAGGGGCAACATTTTAGTTAAGTCCTCTGGGATGCAGCCATGCAACTCCTATTAACATTAATGAGAATCAAGCAGCTAAATCTCAGTGTGTTGTGTTGAAAATGCTCCCTAACGTGTTTGAAGGAATACCATTTTCATATCAAGTACTTGCAAATGTGCTGGTACTGCTCCATAAAACCTAACATCCTAGAAAAGGATTCCCAGATCTTTCATACTGTATAGCAAAGATGATCTCTGGGAATTGTTGATTGAATAACTCCACAGGATGCTGTACATCATTTTTATTGATGAGGAAGTTGTCATATTTGTAGCCTCAGTATAAAATTGAATGGGCATGGGTTGCTTTAAAACATTATGTTTTTGATTAACCATCAAACTGTCAGCTAAAAATTGGTTTGTTTCAGGCTCTGATTATTTTGTTCTTTTTCTCCTGGCTTTGTCTGTAAACTTGAAAGGCAGAGTCACAGGTCTGTATGGATTCTGGCCAAGTTACCAGCTGTTCAGATGTTCCATCATAAAAGTTTAGCTGGTTCTGTTGAAGATGGCAATGGCAGATTTACTGGTTTTTAGTTCAGTTGTGATTTGTAGGTAACTATTAGGCAGTGGAGAGAATGAGTCTAATTTAGTGCGATCTGCTTGACCGGGAGAAAAGGTTTATTAAAGATAATGCAATTCACGATCTGGTATCCTCCATTATCCTCCATTTCAAACATAGTTGCATGGTATGCAGTATCTATGTAGGGTATTACATGAAACAACAAGTAGTTAATTACTGGCCTCTTCGAAGAAGAGACACTCCACTATCTGAGTGGAGAGACTTGAAGTCCACGTAACCCAGCAGCCAGACGCCATTCTGTGACCATCTGTACAGGTCAAGGGTGCTCCTCCTTCCTGACTCTCAAGGCAGAATGGTGAGCACTTGTCTGAGAGCAAAGGCTGCAGCTCTGGCTAGAGGTCTGCACCATCTGCACCAGTGGTGGCTGATGCCTCCACCCAGACGGAGCTGCTGAAGGGAGACGCCGCAGTGCAGACCTCAGACTGCAGAAAGTGCCTAGACCTTTCTCCTGGGGCTGGGACAGGCAGCAGACCTGGCTGCAGACAGTGTGCGTAGGTGGAGGACCTCCTGCAGTGGGTGGCTGAGCTGCAGGAGGTGGTGAGAAGGCTGTGCAACATCAGGGAGGCTATGAAGGAGCTGGATAGCTGGTTCCAAGCGCAGGCTGCAGTGGACCCACAGCCCACGGCCAAACAGCCTAAAACTCCCCCACCAGCACACACAGAAGGGAAGGGGGCCAATAATACAAAAGAATGGAAGTTTGCAATGGTAAGGACCTTCAACGGGAAGACACTTGTCCTGAAGCCTGCGGTGCCCTTGCAGAACCCCTTCACTACTCTGCAGACTGAAGAGGAAAGACCCAACACATTAGGAGAGATGTTGGAGCTGAGTAAGGCAGCCCGATCTGCCCCCTGTATAACAACCAGCACAACAAAGAAAAGGCGACAGGTGATAGTAGTAGGCAACTCTCTCCTGAGAGGTACAGAGGCACCCATTTACCAACCTGATGCACTCTCTAGAGAGGTGTGCTGTTTACCAACCTGATGCACTCACTAGAGAGGTGTGCTGCTTACCAGGGGCTCATATCAGGGAGAGGATACCAAGCCTCGTACAGTCCACTGTCTATTATCCCCTGCAGTTTTTTCCTGTGGGCACTGGTTATACAGCCAGAAGCAGTCTGAGGAGCATCAAGAAAAACTACAGAGCCCTGGGAGTGGTGGTAAGGGACTCTGAAGCACAGGTAGTTTTTTCATCAATCCTCCCAGTAAAAGGGAGGGAGTTTGAAAAGGCCAGTCGAATCTGGCAAATCAACAAATGGTTACGGGACTGGTGCCACAGCCAGGGGTTTGGCTACATAGACCATGGGACTTGCTTTGAGAAACCTGGTCTACTAGGGGTTGATGGGGTCCATCTGTCAGAGAAGAGGAAGAGAATCTTCGGTCATAGGCTTGCCAAGCTTGTGAAAAGGTCTTTAAACTAAAGTTGCCAGGGGAGAGGAACCTCAATCCATCCTACTCCTACCAGCTTGAGGCCAGTGCCAGCAATAGATGCCCAGAGCCTGGAGAGGGGTCACAGGTGAAGAGGAGAGCACCTGAAGAGCAGCACAAAGGAATCACAGCAACTCTAGCCATTAATCGGGGGCCCAACTTGCCTCTATGCAAATGCTCATAGCATGGGGAACAAACAAGAGGAGTTAAGAGATGTGCGCACACCTGCAGGGCTATGACCTTATGGGCATCATGGGGACATGGTGGGATGGCTCCTATGACTGGAGTGTTGAAATGGAAGAATACAGGCTTTTTCGGAAGGACAGGCAGGGGAGACAGGCTGGGGGTGTTGTCCTCTATGTCAGTGACCAATTGGAGTGCATAGAGCTCCTGGGGATGGATGAGGAGCCGACCGAGAGCTTATGGGTCAGGACTCAAGGGAGGGCAGGGACAGGTGAGATTATAGGGGAGG
>NW_009635327.1:0-4423 GCF_000690535.1 Cariama cristata
TCTTAAAAATTCTTTATGTCTCCTGCTACGCAAATCAGATCCTTTACCGAATTACCGAATTACCGAATGTCCTGCATGGTCCTTGATGATACAAACTGAAAACTATACCCAATCTCAGCACCTTAACATCCTTTTCTTATAGATCTTAGATTTGTATATGTAATATTACGTGTTTTCTCAGTTAAAAATATCAACAAAATTATTGCATTAATGAGATTTCCCTCACACAAGAAATAATCAGGATTTGGATTTCCCATCTTCATATCACATTCCACCAGTATGTAAAAAATAATATGGTAACAGCAGCAGGCTTACCTGGCTTGCAGCTTTTGTCATTCAGCCAGTACAAAGAACTGCAAACGCTGTTAATATGAAAAATGAAAAATTCGAAGAGAACACTTTGAGTCCCAATCCCATGGTCTGTTCCAGCCTCTGCAAGGAAAATATACTCTCATGGTTATCGATCATCTAAGGAGCAAATAAATTAGGTTTTATGTATTTGTTCTTATACCTGGCTTCAAAAAGTGTGATTTTTGCATTTGGTTTTTCATCTGATTCGTGAGATGAGAAAACAAGATTTTTTTTTTGTTTCTAGATAAGGAACATGAGTCTTGGATCAATTAGAAGTATTAACACAATATAATAAAGGACGTAAGACTTGAATCAGCCAACAGTTACCATCTCTCTAAATCATGTAGAAAAATTCCAGTACCTGTGGAGAAACCCGAAGTGTTCACGAATAAAAGGGACATCCAGTGCAACATGTCGTGCCTTCTGAAATGGAAAGTTCTCAGGAAGGGAATCCACACAGCAGCTCCATGAAGCTCTGTTAAGAAGGTGACCCTTTATAGCCTTTGCTGCTATAAAGTCTCCTGACTATTCCTTTGCTCCGCCAAATTGTTTATGCAATAAATACTTATGATTGTCCAATAGCTCCAAGGGTGTCTTACAGCATACAAAAGCCATATTTGACTACATTTCTGTCTAGAAGAACTACTATTTCTGATTCTCTGTTCAAATAAGAGATGTAATTTTTAGTTTACATGACTGCTTACAGTAAGCTACCAAGAAAGTGAAATTCCAGTAATAAAAAGATTGGAAATGTCTAGTTACCTCTATCAGCTTTAATCTCAGCATGATCTATCTTATCTACTTGTGATTACAATCCTTTCTATTTGGTCACCTACTTGATTTCAGTGATTTCTTAAATTACTTGGGCTAAAAGAAAATACTTCTATCAGGTAGCTAATTCTACCTGTAGTCTTTTCTACCCTCTTTAACCTTGAGATTCTAAAGACTTCAAGAGAATATAAAACTCACAGAAATTGCATTGTGAAAGACAAATCCCAAACTGGCCGAGAGACATGTGGTTTGCAGTTCTCCAATGACGGGATCGTGAAGGTTGCAGAAAACAAACAGTCCAGTTAAACACAATTCAAAATCAAATATTATTCCAGGTTTGTTTGTATTAGAAACACTGCTTTACAGATCATTTACAACTCATCTATTGTATTTTCTGATTAATACCTCAAAAATGTTGATAATTTTTCATACGCATTGAACAGTTCCCAAGAGCAAGCCCTAATACTCTCTGAAGCATAACAAAACTCTTTGGTTTCCTGCAGGAGCTCTGTTGCATTCTACCTGGTGTATGATCCCAAACTGGAAAAATAAGAGTAAGGTACCAACACTGAATAAAACTAAACATCACTTGGATCAACTGTCTCTTTCACTTGGGCTAAGAAGCAAATAAGACTCTCTGAACACCAGCTGGAGACTAATTTATAGCTATCAGCACTTTGCTCTTGGTAGACAAATGCTTGATATTTGTTGATATGAAACTATTAAAATATTACAGCATGCCCATACTTTAAATTCCCAAGTCCCAAAGAGCACGCCGTTATGCTCAGACATAAGCAATCATTAACACTCTAACAAGGCAGCAAGAATACTACAGGGAAAATAAAATTTAACTTAGTTATCAGCTTCATAAAGTACATCAAAGAGTACAGCCAGAATGGCTGTTCTTGTCAGAGCGTTTGCATGGCCCCATTTGTTACTCTCCTCATAGCCTTTCCTACTATATTTCTTATTTAGTCCTTAGCTTAAATCGGAGATCAACAGGCAAGGTACACTATAAATTGACATGTTTATCTATCTGGTGATACAAGAATGACGTTGTACTGGGTTCTGCCTGGGATGGAGTTAACTTTCTTCGCAGTAGCCTGTATAGTGCTGTGCTCTGCACTCGTGGCTACGGCAGTGTTGGTGCCACACCAAAGTTTCAGCTATTTCTGAGCAGATTTCGCACAGTATCGGGGCTGTCCCTCCAGCTCAGGACCACCAAAAGCCAGTAGGCTGGGAGTGTATCCATATTGTCTGCTTTATTGGTGTTGTGATGGTGTTACTTTGGTTTTGGTGTGGGGAATGTTTGTTGTTGAGGCAAGTAAAGTTTGTGAAAAGTGCGTAATGAATTTATATTTTGATGACAATTCATAACTACGTGGTTCAAAGAGGTGTGGGGTGGAAAGTACCAGGTGCAGGTGCCCAGGGGCTGGCAACAGGGGTTGCAGGGCGGCCTCTGTGAGGTGAGGCCAAGGTTGGCCCAAACTGGAGACAGCCAGTTCCAGTCAGCTCCAGCCGACCCACCGCGGGGCATGGCTGAGCCCCGCAGCCAAGGTGGTGGCACCTCTGGGAAAATGTATTTAAGAAAGGGGAAAATTCTACACAGTAGCTGTAGGAGTAAGGAAAAGTATGAGAGAAACAGCCCTGCAGACACCAAAGTGAGGGAAGGAGAAGGGGGAGGAGGTGCCCCAGGCACCCATCAGAGGCTGCCCCGCAGCCCGTGGTGAGACCACAGGGATTTATCCTCAAGGACTGCAGGCTGTGGGAAGGACCCATATCAGAGCAGTTCATGAAGGATTGTATTCCCCGAGAGGGACCCTGTCCTGGAGCCTGGGAAAAGCATGAGGAGCGGCAGAGAAGAGCTGTTACGGACAGACCACAACCCCCATTCCCCATCCCCTTGCACCGCTCAGGGAGGGTGGCAATGAAGGAGTGAAGTTGAACCTGGGAAAAAGGGAAGGGGGCTGGAGGTATTTGGCACAACTGTGTTTTAATTGACAATAAATTAATTTTCCCCAAGTCCAGCCTGTTTTGCCTGTGACAGTAACTGCTAAGTGATCTTCCTGTCTTTATCTCAATCCACGAGTTTTTCCATCTTATTTTCCTCCTCTGTGCTGTTGAGGAGGGGGAGTGAAAGAGAGGCTGGGGGGGCATCTGACAGCAAGCCAAGGTCAACCCACCACAGCCAGTTTAGGACATGGACTTCACAATCCCCAATTTGCACTGTGGCCTTAGTCCGTGTACCCTGTGTGCGTATTGTGTCCCTAAGTATAGCTGTGATAAATCTAACAGCAAGAAATCATTGCCTTTCTACATTTATTTCCCACTCACAGCTTGAATAATCATTTCACTCTGTTATGAACATACTTTCAAAGGTCTAAATGTCACCAGTAAAGCTTCATCCTTGCAAATACTGATATTGAATTTCAATGTCTTTCACTTCATCCATCAGTAGAAAGCAATATTTTGTCAGTAATCCAAGCAATTCTAATTGACAAAATCTGTTCTCTTAATGTCTGTCATTCAGGCATCGTAATTGTAAAATCAATTTTCACCAGCACCATCAATACAATGTAATGAATATTATCGCAGAAAGACAGTGTAAGACACAGAAAGAAATTAAGCAGTAAAGGTAAGGAAAATTTTGAGATTCATAGCTAACAACAGACAGACAAGTAAAAGTTCAGTACCATATCAGTTATGGGAATATTTGTGTATATGAAGCATATTCTGCAACCTTGTTTTGTACTTAATCAATATCTCTAACGAAGATCTGTAAGAGCAACAATTTTACTTAAGTTAGTATTACCATTCTATTTCTAGCCCATTCATGTTGTATTATTATAGTATGTGCTGTAATACATGTAATTTATATTCTAAATTATAATTTATAATACAAACAAAAAAGTAAAGAAGTAACAGCAACTTTGCAAATGACACCAAGCTCTGTGGTGCGGTCAATATGGTGGAGGCAAGGGATGCCATCCAGAGGGACCTGGGCAGGTTGGAGAGGTGAGGGCATATGAACCTCATGAAGTTCAACAAGGCCAAATGCAAGGTTCTGTACATGGGTTGGGCAATCCCAAGCACAAATACAGGCAGGGTGGTGAATGGATCAAGAACAGCCCTGAGGAGAAGGACTTGGGGGTGTTGGTTGACAAGAAGCTCACCATGACCCAGCCATGTGTGCTGGCAGCCCAGAAAGCCAACCGTGTCCTGGGTTGCACCCCAAGCAGTGTGACCAGCAGGTCGAGGGAGGGGATTCTGCCCCTCTGCTCTGCTCTGGTGAGACCCCCCC
>NW_009635327.1:4707-11100 GCF_000690535.1 Cariama cristata
ATGGAGCTTTGAGCACCCCAGTCTGTCGAGGGTGTCCCTGCCTGTGGCATGGGGGTTGGAACTAGGTGGTCTTTAAGGTCAATTCCAACCAAACCATTCTATAATTCTGTGGTCATAACATACACAAGGCAAGAAATATGACTAAAAGGGATCGTTACCTTATTCTACAAAATTTGTTCAGTATTTGAAGTAAAGTTCAAGAGAACTGTTGAGTGATAAGAAGGCTCTAGTAAAGTACCAAGCATATGCAAAATTTCGCAGTGCATTTTTTGTTGCATTATACACAGAAAATGTCACCGAAAAGTGCTTCTCCAAGATCGAACCATTATATGCATGCAACTCCTATTCAAATATATTTGTACTGAGGTAAAATTAGGGTAAGAGTAGATTGTTTTCAAATGTAACCTCACTCTTAAATTGAAAAGGATCTCAAAACAGAGGTGAGGAATATGCATTGCATATTAACTGACTGTTTAAAAAAAGTGCAAAAAGTCCTTTATGACATTATAGTAGCAAACTTCTTTCAGTAAGCTAATAAATCTTCCGAATATGTGTTTGTGTACTCTAAACTAATGCCTTAGTAAATTAATAAACTGGAGGTTAGAATGGGGTTTTGCATATCTATAGTCTTACCCTAGGGCTAATCTTAAATCTTATAACTGCTTAAAATACTGTATGTGGTTTTAATAGAAAATAGCTGCTTTTACTCTTTTTAATAGCTGACAGCTCAAAAAGGTTCTTGTTTATCTCCTGAAATATCTAAACAGTGACAGTATATGAAAGCTCTGTTTATATATCTCCTAGGTGACACTTAATATGAATTCCATACAGATAACATCCTTGTTGCCAGTCAAACAGAAAAACAAACAAAAAAAAGTATTCACACGCCTATACCCGGTAAAGTTAAACTAAAACCTCCACAGAAATCAGTAAGCAGCTTCTTTATATTCCTTCAAATTATGATGAAAGCAAAAAAACTCAAACATTAAAAAAAAACCCACCCTAACAATAATAAACTAAATAAATTAAATAACACATATTTAGATGAACATTTTGGCTTGTATTTCATTGTCTTACACTAATTCAGATCAGCAAGATATATACTGTCCTCAAAAACAATCTAATTTTAAAACATTGTTGCATTGCTAGCTTCTTATTACTGCCTCGACAATACTGCCTGGAAAATCATCGACTGAAAAATATCTTCTTTACTGCAGACAGATCTGGCAGTTTATGACCATGCTTTGCTGAGGCCCTTCCTTTTTAAGACCTCTTTTAAGACTTTTTCGGTTTTTAAATAAGAAGAGTTCTTCTGCATGGCTCAATTTACAGTGTATTACTCTGAAGATATCAAAATATGGGAAACATGTACCTTTTTATGTCTTTCAGTCTCACCTTAGAAATTATAGTGACTAACTTTCAAAAAGAATAATGCAACATTACATCTAACTGAGTTATTGTAAGCCTACACATTTTATTATACGTGCATCTATTTTATATCTGCTTAAGTAGATCTTTAAAAGACAGCTATTCTCTGCCTTCACAATTCAAGATTAGTCATTAAAATACAGTGTGTATTATTAGCTGGTACAGAGCAAAAAGACTAATCTAGAGAACAGTTCTCTCTTGCTATTCAATTTGACATTTGACACTGTATTTTGATCTCAAAAATTGGAAGATTTACTGTAGCCCCATCACACTTTTTTTCTCCTCGTTCCTTCTTTAAAACCAAAGCCAAAAGTACAGTTCTTTACCGAAAGGGACATCAGGACTACCTCTACATGAACTCTGCTGTATGGTATATTTATCAATTTTTTACCTGCTTAAAAATTGAGGCAACACCGAAAAACCAAAAGCTTTCATCACTGATTGAGGAAATCTGTCCTGTAGTCTCTCTCCTTATAAGAACTTTTTGTTCTATCTTTGTTATTTCCTACTGAGAAATTATTCCACAAGGATGTTGGTATAACTGCTGGTAATTTCATTTTTAGAAAAACACATCCCCAAGTACAACAGAAAGCTATGCATTATTATTAACTGTAAATCTGGTTTTGGATATCTTTAGCAACTTCCCCTAAAAACTGTTCCCAGTATGCATCCACCCTTGCCCTTCCTCTAAACCCTCAAAACATTACAAGAGATAAGAAAAATTGGATCCATTTCAAAGTGAAAATAACAGTGATTTTAGTCCTAGCCGCTTTCATATCAAGCCTAGATGCTCAATTCTTTATGAGAAATTAACAGAAATTTAATGGAGGAAGATTGTGTCAAAGCTATAAATTTTAAAGTTCCCCTCTGATTTTTACAAAATCTTAAAATCTATTTGCGTATCCCCCCCCGAAGTAATGCATCATTCTTACATTAATATCAACCCAAAACATACAAAACATCATTAACCAAGCAGACAAAACTTTTCTTTTAATAGACAGTTAGTCTTTTTTCCCCCCTGTGATTGATCCCCTCTGAACCCTGGTCTACAGCTGGGACGAGTTCCCCTTACACACAGAAAGACCAGAAACTATTTTGAATTTTTAGAGCTAAGCTTTAGGGTATGTTCAGGAGAATGTTTGCACTGAGGCATACACATCTGCTTTACACACACTCTGCTCCAGGCGAAGCGGGACCCAGCTCTGCTTTACAAGGTTCATCTCTTTGACCTTGTCTTCTCTAACACACTTTTAAAGACTTGGACAGGAATGTGGAATCGGAGAAATCTTCATTCACGTATTTTTTTTCCCTGATTCAGACTACAGATTTAATCTAGGGATGCTGCGTCCTCATTATCAAGATGTTGATGATAGCCTTTTATTTTGCTTATTTACTTCTCCTGGAAAAATCCACTGCTGGACATAAGAAACTTTTCCCAAAAGATGTTTTCTTGAAACTAGCTCATTGTCACAATGTTTCACTTCAAAGAGTCATTATGTTTTAATTAAAAAAAAAAAAAAAAAAACACCAAAACCCTCTTCCATCAAACTTCTGCACTGAAAAAATCCTAGTCCTTCCAAAATATAAAGTAATCTGTTTGCAAGGTAGAAAAACCAAGCATTCCACTGCATCCTCCAGACAAAGATATCGAATACTCAAATGATGTTAGTCACACTAACTGGTGCAACACAAAAACTGTGTGGGACAGTCCGTGAGGCTTCTTCATCTCAGGTGTCAGGCAGGATCACCTGCAGAATTAGAGACTGAAATCCAGAATGTAAAGCATAAATCTCCATACCAAGAGCATTATTGAATTCAGCTCTTGGGTTTACATTACCAGCAGAGATACCCAGAGAGGGATGTTCAATCATTCATTCTCTGAGAATGAATTTAACCACTCGATGAATTGGTTGTAGTAGCAGAGTACCTAAAGCTGTAAAAGAAATGTAGAATACTAGCCTACTAGCCTAATCATATCAGTCCTTAACACAGCTTCTTAGTTTCTGAATCAAAATATCCAGTTCCTTTGGAGCATCGACTAGTTTCAGCCTCTCTACCCAAACATCTGGTTGTAATGTGCAAAAAAAAAAAAAAAAAAAAAGGCACAAATCTTTAAAACACATGCTTGAATTTCTAATTTAAAATAAGCAAGTTTTAGTATATGATTGCAAACGTTTACACTTCTAAGTCCCCACTTCTAAAAATAGATATCAGAACCAATGTCTATTTTTTTTCTTTTCAGCTGATAATCAAATAAGAAATTTCATATTCAGCCTGTGCATTAGAAATTCTGTTGCTATTTTACCACGTGTCTTTCACCTAGGGATGACAGCTGAGATGAGGCCTCAGGGAAAAAGCATCAGAATCTAAATGAAAACCCCAGTCAGCTTGCTCGAAATCTGAGTTTCCCAACCTACTGAGTAGCTAAAACGTATTGGAATTAAAGCTTCTACAAAATTCTCAACCAGAATAATGTATAAGAACCAAAACATATTTACTTTTCATGACAGATTAAATTACAATGTTCTGTTAAAAGCACGTTTTTTCAGTCAGTGAAACTCTGTTGAAGATTTATTGACAGCTGCACTGAGGCAGGACAATAAAAAATGCTATGAGGTCTTAAACTAGATCTAATGGGTTATTTTAAATGCACACTGGAACTGGAAAACAAGGTTTTTGGCATGCATTTGAGATAACCTCTTTGTTCCACTTCCTATATATTATTGTCCTTCTCGTAGTAATACAAAATGCCCCATCTTATTATTAGCACTCCTGGACATAGAAATATTTTATCTTTAAGGCCAGATTCTAACCAAAAATACTCACATAATAAATATAGACTGCCTCTGCCCCCAACATATGTATTAAATTGTAAAATGGCCATTTCTGTCAGGTTGTCTGAAAATATTTGGGTCAAGTGCATTGTGGCAAATTAGGAAATATATTTTCCCCTTTCCCTGCTGTAACAGAAAGGTGAAAGTTATATAGCTACTTTTTGCCCTGGAACAGGCTTCTTTTCCTGTCAATACAGCATAAACTTCAGCAAAAAAGAAAATGTAACTACACATTCAAAGGAAGAAAAAAACAAGGACAGATTTGTTTTGTATCACTTAATGCATGACATGAATAATTGAGTGAGTCTTTTTTCTCTTCAGTTTCTGTGCATAAATCCCATCATTCAGACTGAACGCACTACCCCCACTCAAACTGTTTACAGATGTTATTAGAAACCATAAAGTCAAAATCACACGCCTGAAAATCTGCTTTGAAAATAGTGAACTTCTGAAGAGCATATAATAATCACTCAACATGCCTTGGCAGCACTAGAAGTTTCATCTTTCTCTATTAAGAACATTGAAATTTTTTTCTCTTGTCTAAAACTTGCTTTAGTTTTTTCGTTTTAGTAACGATACATAACACTGAACCACCAGAACTGTGTCATGAAACGTTATTGAAGAAACATTAAGGAACTGCAACATCGTATTTTAGCTGCGTGAAGAGGTATACTCTAAAAAACAATTCTGAAACACACATATGTCTTTCAGAAATGAACAATTAACAATCTGTGAATGAATGATTTAGAACATTTAACATTTGATAAAGCGCGTTTACACCTAGCTAATCAGGAAACTATTGCTTAAAGCAGTCCCAAGGTGCTGATTACCATCAGCAGGTGAATACTAAATAGCTAGGCAGTTTTGCTCATACCTGAAGTTTTGCACATCAGGCAAGAAGGGCTTTTCAACAAAGCAACTCTGACTCAGAACGGCCCCCAACGCTTTCCAAAATGATGTCTCAAGCTTCATTACATTAGGAAAATACAACAACGCATACGTAGACTATTGCCGTCTGACATCTTAATGCACCTGACTCCTGCAAAATGCTACAACCGTAGCTGCAGGGAGTGAATTCCCGTTTTGTTGGCACCGAACCATTTGCTAGACTGGCACAGCGCTGGCCAGCTGGCCACACAGGAGCTGGACCAAAGCCCACAGGATGCTCCTGGCTGCCAGTTCCCTAGAGGACACTGCCTGAGAAGGCAAGCTGGGAGAAAGGGACTGCCACCACAGCCCGGACCCCCAGCCAGTGGCACAGCAGGGATTTGGCAGCAGTGGCTGTGGCCACCGGGTCCTCCATCGCATCCCCCTTGATGGTAGCAGCCCCCCTGAAGAGAGGGAAAGGAAAGAAGAGCCGTAGTGAGGTTGCTCTAACACTCTTGTAGCAAACAAGGGTGCAGCTTAGGGCAGTAAGGTCAAGCGTGCTGCATAGATGAACAGAAGTCCGTATCTTCCCTCAGTTCCAAGGAAAGCATCAATGTAAACCAGACTCTTAAAACCCTGTACATGAAGGATGTGAAATTTGCCTATCATTCCTTTATTCCTGAGAGTGTTCATATTTCTGCAGAAAAAGGGAGGAAATGATCCACTTTTTCATCCGTCAATGAAAGACATCATTGGATGTACGTACATTGTGTGTACTTACATTTCCACAGGCAAATGACCTTTTTTCATCTAACTCCATCCCCCTAGCACCCCAGGAACTAACTCAGAGCAGGGATGGAGTATAACTACTAAAAAATAAATGTTCAAAGAGTTCACCTGAAGGGGGAATGAAGCCGAAGAGTGGGACCAAACCCTGATAGTCTCTCACCTTGCAGAAGCCTGAGGTGCTTTGCCTGCCCTGGCATCTCAGTCCTGAGTCATCACCTGGAGCTCACAAGCCCTCCTTTCCCTCCCAGTTCCACATAATTCCAGGCTTTCATACTTAACAGGTTTGCTGTATCCAAGCCTAGGATAAGTAATAACCAGTGAATCTCAAAAGGTTTCAAGGTTTAATTCAGAGAAACATCTGAAGGGCTGTATATCCCTTCAAACTTAATGAGCGGAATAACTCATAGGAATCGGGTCTCTGTTGACATTTCCTGTAAGTTGCTTTTAACAAGGATTGCAGTATTACAACAGCCTC
>NW_009635328.1:0-12313 GCF_000690535.1 Cariama cristata
ACCGTAATGATTCTACGATTCTATGATTCCTTCCCTCACAGATCAGTTGAAAGGCTGTGCTATAAACCAAGTCAGTGAAATGTTTCATGTCAAACCCCAAATCTCACAACCTACTGCTTATTTATTACATGTTTTAATCCAAACCACTTACTGATACAGGTCACCTGTGCTAGAAAGCTTCCCTGTCACAAGTGTGATGATAGTGGAGGGTAGCGTAGGACTGAAATGTCACAAATTAGAACTGGGAGATAGAGCCATACCCTTAATTATTTCTTCCTTCTCCCTTCCTTCTTGCTTTATTTTATTGCTTCCATTTTGATGTAAATACTTCAAAAGCAAAAAAGAAAAAAAAGTTGTCATCCTCCCCGTCCACTCCGAAACTTTCCATATGAGGGAAGAGCCAAGCCAAGCAGATACAGCAGTACAGACACTGCTGAAAAAGTATCCAAGCTTGAGCTCCTCCTAGGAATATTTACAGATCCTGGGTAATACTCTAGGTCCCAAAGATAAGTCTAGCTTCTAGTTCTGCGTGCATCATGCATCTTCTTTGTTAACACTGCGCCAAAGGTCTGCGGGTCAAATTTATTTAAATATATGCTGCACTAAAGAATATTTTCCCAGCTACATAAATTCATAAAAATAATCTCACATAAAAAATTAGAACTGATAAAATGGTCCTTTACCCAGTTTCATTTTAGGTCACATCCAAACACTGGGAGTGTTTTGTTTTTTAAAAAAAAAGCATATAGGTTTTTTTCCTTTCTCCCTTTTCCCTCCTCCAAACTTTATTTTGAGATGGTGGGCTAGGTTCTGCTCTTATTTATTCTACTGTAAATCAAGAATTCACAGACTTGTCTACAAGTTACTGAGCAAGTGATTAAGGTATGAATTCCGAGTACTTTATCTTTTCTGCATCAGCTCCCTGCGGTCATTCCTAGAGAGCAGCATAGCAAGATTTTGTGTCAGCTTGCTGTCAAAGCTGAGCACAGCACACTGCGCTCGGCATGCAGTAAGAGCTCCTACGAAGGGAGCTGCAACCTGTTGCAGCGTTAACGCGTTGCAAATTCATCCCTGGGCTTACTCAAGTAGGGATCAGCGCCTCCACTGTGCAACTCTGCCACAAAAACACCACTTCTGAACCCAGCACTTGTCAGATGCAAGTCCCAGCTGAGTCGCCGTTAGAAACCTCCCCTCTAGCCCAGATTACTCTAGACACTGTGAAAAAATACATTCGTAAGACACATGAGTATTACAACAGCTTAAAGTAAGGTCTGGGAACCTAAAGCCTGCAGACTGTTTACGGCCACAGCTTCATTCCACGTGGACCACCGAAGACTTTCCCTTCCTTGTCCCGGCATGCGCTAGCTCACTGGCTGAGAGAGATGCCAAAGTGGCCAATATCACTGACAGCAGTTACAAAGCCTTCCCACCTATGTTATAAAATTAACGTGGCCCACAGTAACGCTGAAGGGGAAATATTATCATCGCAAGGTTCCCACAGCAACAACACTCTGCAAATTACAGAGACTCCCAAGTCTATCATGGAAGCCCCACAAAATCCACCAACAAGCATCGATATTGGTAACCTCAGTGTCATGACTTTTTTTTTCTCCCTCTCTGCACATACTGCTGCTTTTCCCTTTCTTTTTCCCACCTTTGCTACCTCAAACTCAGTCTTCCCTTCTGCCCTAATACACCATTTTTAGAGTCATGAGATCCATTCAAATGGGATCCATATAAAAAGATGCACTGGGGCTGGGCCCTCACACTGGTACATTGGTAACAGAGAAAAGAGATGAACGCAAGAAGTTGGAATTAGCTTTCAAAAACAGAGTACAGTTCTCACAGTACAACAGCAATCTTCAAGAAATTTTCCACTACACATGTTGGAGATGCACTTTTTTTATTGGTTAGGTGTTCAATCAAAACTAATTTTCCTTCGAGCAAAGACACTGCTCCTCACTGAGTGATAATGTCAATGCTACTTCAAACATTTCAAATGTCAGACTTTTTTGGAGTCTTATGACTTAAGTGTAAGAATTTTGAGACAGGAGTGGGTAGATGTTTTTGCCCACATTTTCATATTCAAATTAATTCAATGTTGAATTTTTCCTTCTTTAAAGGCAAGTGAACATTAAAGAGTACACTGCCTCATAGATCACCCCTCCGCACTGTTTTTCAGGGTATATCTCTTCAATTCTTTCTATGCTTTAGCTATGAAAAAACACCATTGAAAGCAGGATTTATCATCTCACCTAACTTTAGAGACTTGTAAGGGAAGTACGTATGGCATTGGAGCTAGGCTCCTCTTGTAGAAGAAAAAGCCACAAGGCAAAATTCATCTCCAGTATTTTAAACGCTTCCCTAGGATGAGACCAATTGCACTCTGAAAGCACTGCTTCCTCTGCACTGACTACACTGGGCACTATCGATGTCTACATTTGTTTAAATCCCTGTCTCCTTCAATATGTAGTTTTTCCTGTCTACTTACAACCTGTCCATTTAAATTGCAACATTTTTGAAGCAAGGACTATCTCTTCATCCACATATGCAATAAACAGGACACCAGTATCATGACTACATGACTGTGGCCTTTATTTGCTGCCATAGTGTGAAACATCAGTAACACTGGTAATGTTAATACCCTAAAAAAATTAGTAATTACAGTCCATGGAACACCAATAGTTTAAAGAACTACTATACTGGAAGCCTAGTTCACAAAAAGAAAAAAAAAAAAAAAAAAAAAGATTTTTCACAGCCATTGCATGCAACACAACTCTGAAAGGCCAGATATGGTGAGCAATCAAAAAGAAAGCTTTGTCCAGCTTACAAAGTCTCTCCTTGTTGTGGTTATGGACTCTGATCTGTTACAGCAGCAATAAATTTTGTTCATGGCCTTTAGCTTTTACAAAGAAGGTGAAAGAGGGACAACTATCATGTTGTCTCCAGTCCTTAATTAAAAAAAAAGAAAAAAAGAGGGGGGAAAAAAAAAGAAGCCTTTATACAGAGGTGGGGACAAGTGGAGTTCAACTGTAGCCAGCAAAGGCTTCTGATCCCCCATTTCTCAAGGCTGGGTTACACTGCCTTTCGAGGTGACCCCCTCTTCACCAAGCTATTCTTTGCTTCAGAATTTGCAATAGAAGAGAGTCACCTCTCAGTCACGCCATACATCAAATATTGCAGGCAAAACTTGGCTGTTTGGATGTTCTTCCTGCTGTGACAGCACAAGGGGTAATGGTTTTAAACTAAAAGAGGGTAGACTTACACTTGACTCAAGGAAAAAATTTTTTGCAATGAGGGTGGTGAAGCACTGGAACAGGTTGCCCAGAGAGGTGGTGCAAGCCCCATCCCTGGAGGCATTCAAGGTCAGGCTGGATGGGGCTCTGAGCAACCTTATCTAGTTGGAGATGTTCCTGCTCACTGCAGGGGGGTTGGACTAGATGACCTCTAAAGGTCCCTTCCAGCCCAAATGATTCTATGATCCTTCACAAACTACATATTCTCCTTGATTTCAGCCATTATAGCTACTGGGCTGGGCAATACCGTAAGGAAAAAAGGGAGATTCACCTACATACAAGAGCTTTTGGGTAGGAAGGCTGTCCTTGGGGAACTAGGTGCAGGCGGCTTCGTAGTGAAGAGGATTACAGAACCTCTCCAAGCCATCAGAGGCAGAAAGTAAAGTATAACACTGCAAGTCAGACTGCCGCACTTGTGTATAAAGAAGTGCGGCTCTCCAGACTAACCTGAAATTTGTAAAATATTATTACAACAGTTCTTCAGACCACTAGGCACTAAAGCCTTTGGAAACACTTGACACTCTGTTCACTAAGTAAAAATATAATGAATCAAATTATGTACATCTCACTGCACCACCTACACTTTCTTCTGTATAAAACTACTGATGCACAGTTTAAAACCTCACTGCACACAATAGTCTCTTTAGCATGCACAATTCTCACCTAAACGTGACGGTATTTCACCTGTATTCAGACTGACCTCTCTTCTGAGTCTAACAGCAATATTTTCAAAATAGTATTACATTCCTTTGCAGGCTCTCTCTAATTCAGTAAAACCTTCTAGAGTAAAACCAATCAAGTGGGTGACTTATGTAGTTGTATAGATACAGCTTAATAAGTTTAATCAAATTACTAGGCTACACGTAAAAGCCAAATTTACACAGAAGGGTTTCCTTTCACAAATTAATAAATGCTGGGAACATAATTCCAAGAAACGTGCAAAGAAAAAAAAAAGGGGGGGGGAATAGCAAAGTAAGGTAATTACCTATCTCCCTTTGGTTTTCTTTTTTGTACTGTCTTCCCTTTGGGTCGTCTTTCACTTCCTAAACAGGGGCTCCCACCAGGGCCTGTTACCCGTATTGATTCAAGGCCTTTGGAAGATTTCTTAAAAGTAAATTCCACTGGTTCTCCTTCTTTTAGGCTTCTAAATCCTTCCATGTAAAGCTTGCTCTGTAAATAGGAAAAATACTCTTGGTTACCATTGCCTTAAAAACAATATTTACATTCATAATCAATGGGACAAATTATCCTGTCTACTACCCTAGAACATACATAGGTTGAATAACAGTTTCCTCTGCATGAGCTATAGCAGATGATACTACAAATTATAGCCCTGGACACACTGAAAACACTATTGAACACTAAACAAGTAACAAGAACCTATTTTCAGTATCAGCAAAACTGAAATAACATTTTCCTTTTCTGTGATGAATGCTCTAGATCTAAGAAGCAGAGAAAATGCTGTATTCTTAAAACCCCTGTCTAACAAGCATCAGGGAACTGAAAATGCTTTTTTAACAAAACAGAAAGAGAGCAAATGTTCACTTCAGAGCTCATTCATTTATGATCAAAATTATCATAATTCATATTCTTTATATCTGGGACATGACTCTGCTGCTCTGGAAATGAATCAAAGATACAACGAGCACAAGAGGCAGGAGGAAGGCACTCTGAACAAAGTCCACCAAAACGGGTGATTCAAATATTCCTAGTGAGCTGCTAAATTTCTGTTCACTACCCCAAAAATCTTACCTAGTTAGCATGATTCAGGCATGGATTTGTACTTTCATTCACAGAAAAGGAAACTATTATCATCAGGGCAAGTGAAATAAATACTGATAAATCTTTTGGTACCACACAACAGCAAAATCTTGGACAAGCTGAAGTCAACAGGAGCTCACCACTGATTTTGACGCAATGAAAATTTTCATCTCAATTCCTAATAAATTATGTACAATAGTAAGTCTACATCCCAGGACAAATCTGATGAATTAAGTTCTTCAATAAAATGATCATCAAGTTAAATGAGACAATTTTTTGAGGGGAAAAGATAAAATGATAAGACACTGGTTGCACTAAACATTTATTTTAGAAGTTACACATTACATGAAGGAGTTCAGTTGGACTTGGAGAATATTACAAAATCCATCAATTTCCAAACACTTCTAGTTTTTGCAGGAGAATGATGAACCATGTTTTCTTCCTTTGCTCACAAACTCTATAGCAAAGAGAAAAATGTATCCTAATTGATTCTTACTCCCTTCTCTGGCATTCATTTGGCTGAACCATGGAGCCAAGAAGGGAATCTTCCCTGCCGGTGCCATCCTACTCATGTCACATCTCAAAAAAGAGCCGAGCGACACTCGACTCTGTAAGTCACGTCTACGACCCGACAAGTACAACTAGGGAACATGTTCAAATCAGATGGCAACCCCCGTAATCATGGTATGGGTATGGGAGGTCTGCAGCCCCAGGACACGGTTTTAGCAGAGCACAGGAACTGACACCTACAGAGATCATAAGCAAAGAGGGAGACGGTCTTTTCACACAGATGGATGGAAAACAGGACAGAAGGCAACAGGTCCAAGCTGCTTCAGGGGAGACTCCATCCAGACGTGAGAAGAAGTTTCTCACTATGAGAAGAATTAAACAGAGAAGCCCAGGGAAGCCGTATAGCTCCCTTCGCTGGAAATAGCTAAGACTCAGCTTAACAGGACACTGAATAACCTAATCCAAGGCCCTGCTTTCAGCAAAGGGTTGGACCAGACTATCTCAAGAGGTCCGTTCCAACCTAGACTTTTCTGTGATTCAGATATCTTAACCCGGAGCTGAATCACAGCCAGGGAGACTGGAAAAGAGGATTTCCAGTTCCTGGTTCTGCAGCAAAGTTACCTGAGGGGACCTGCATCACTTAACTTCTCCCTGGCTTTCTAAGAGGGACACCACTGCAAAATCCATTTCCCACAGCTCCAACAGGCTAAGTTAAAAAGGATAAAATAATTGAGAATGTTTATTTTAATAAAACCACGTGAAAGCACATGCATCTTTGCTTCCAAAAACTCCAAGTACCAGACCAGCTGGGTTCTCACTGTCCAACCCAGCAGCAACCACTCACAACACAAGACACTACCAATGCCAGTCTGACTGAGGGACTCGGTTTAATTTTTCCCAAAAGTAAGCAAGAACACAGCACGACTGGTTAGGATGAAAGCTGGTTTTTGCTTATCCAGTCATGCAGCTCTAGCACACATGGCTCTTCCACCAAATACTGTAACAGTGTGAAGTACGAGACAAATAGTTGACTTTCTAGGTGAGAGGTTGAGCACTACTTAAAAAGGGAAGGGACAGTACAGGGATACTCACACACACACGAAAGCAGAAATATATATCTGTTCCTAAATCGTAATCTTGGCTGTTTGTTTGAAATGAATATATGAAAAAGGAAATACGCGAATTTTTTCACTAATACAACTGGAAGACAGTAATCCTACACAAACCAATGAAACAAACCACCCAGGAAGGCAGTATTATTCCAAGCAAGCCCTCCACTTTGAAATGTCTGTATAGCAATAAGGGGCTCTTTGTCACAATGAAGAAACACTCAAGTTCAGAGTGTGCCCAAAGAAGACACCACCACTCATCAACGGAAACAACAGATTCTGCCTGTGGTGTGAATCCACCCCTAGGTTCATCCACATCTCTTCAGTCTTCAGCACCCACCAGGGAAAACCTTGTTACAAGGAAAGAACTGAACAACATCTATTTTGTCCCAGACTAAAACACATAGTTAAATGTACCAAAATGAGGCAATCATGACAACACAGATGGGTGCTAATCACCACCAGAACCTCAAGCAGATAAACACAAGCCCTTATTTCTCCGCAATACTGAACGTGGCATGGTTGCTTTTGTCTTTTTGTTTAATTACAACTTCATGAAGATATACTTAAGTCTCGGCAAGACTTAGGCGTTTTTCCTGTCTGAGTTTCACTCTTACAAAAAAAATGCCAAAAGGTTGACATCTGATCTGCACATAAAATTGTCTTCTACTTTACTTGAAAAGAAATAATTACTTAAAACGCAACCTAAAATAGGGCATTATTAGTACTCTAAAACGCTTTATTTTTCTCATTTCACTTTTAGCAACAGAACTTTTATTTCCAAAGAAAGCACTATATTTACAAGAGGGATTTTTAAAATATATTTACAAGCCAAAGTAATGGAACAGTTATGCTTTCATAAATCACACATTATGCAAGTGTACATTTTTTTTGCATGTTTGTTTTTTCCAGGCACTTTTAACAACAGAAAATGTTGAAAAAGGCACTCCAAATGACTTGCACAGTACTCTCCTTCAATACGCCTCAACAGCTTCTCAATGTTATAGATGGATTTGGTGCCGTCTGACTTCTTGTGTAAATGTATACTACTATGCTGTCAGCCAGCTCATGGTGAGAGTCTCTGAAGTCGCAATAACAATTCAAAGCCACTGTGAAAAAATGGCATTTGGAAACCAACAAAACAAATCTAAAACCTCAATCCCTCTTAACTTGTCTGAAGAGTTGGACAAAAAAATGTCTGTAAAGTTGATAATTTAATGGTGAGAGATCTAGCTCAGTATTTTCCTCACATTACTTAAACAAATAAAACCCACACAATTAAAAGCAGCCAGAGTTTCAAGTCAGTGAACCATTTCTAGAGCCCTGAATGGGGTGTACGGGCACACCGCCAACGAACAAAGGGAAAAACTTAAAAGCAACACGCTTTTCCTCCTTTCTCTCTCTTTCAGCTGTCAGAGACTTTGCTGTTATTTTTACCAGCAGTCAATACAGTGATTTCAGACTAGAGCTTTTTTCTTTTTTAACTCGACAAGGCCATTTCTACTTTTTTTTATAGGTATCCTATTATTTCTTGGTATTTTAGCCTATAATGTAAAGTCTCATGCATCTCTGTCACAAGCAATGGCTTGATCCAAAACGCCGGCAATTTTATAAGAGTATTAGCAACAACAAAAAATCAGAGTGGAAAAATCCATGATCACAAGGTTCTTGGAAAGCATTTCCTACTACGAAACAAAAATCAAAACAGAAATTGTATTGGCAAGATGGTCACAAAGACAAGCCCCGTTTCCTGGGCAGTGTTGGAGAGTGCTTACAACTCTCACCGGGCTTTAAAAAACAAAGTTAGTTTGGAATTAAGGCTCATTAAGGGGCCCGATCCCCTCCGATACGTGTGCGTTGCTTTTAGTAGTGGGTGGGGAGGGATGGGAGAACTGGGTCCCTCTAAGTGCCTCCCTCACAACAACTTTGCCATTTCTAGTCAGGGCTGTGAACAACTGCTGCTGCAGGAATTAAATCCTTTAGAGGGGGGGGGAAAGTTATTTGGTGGCATTCTGCTTAGATCGTTTCTTTTCAGTATCTCTCATTTCTGCCCCTTTTTATCTAGTGATTGATGGATTGCTCGGTACAATGACCAGATGCCACCAGTATGCCAGGTTTCTCAAAGTCAGAAAAAGGTTTTCCCTCCAAAATTATCTACAATTAAATCCAGACATGAAGGAAAGCATATCCTGGAGCCCAACTGCACTGAAGATCGGAAAAAAAAAAAATTCTCTCCAAAACAACCTTGTACAGTTCTGTCAAGAGCCAGCATGCTTTGAGTAAAGCATGAGTACAGAGTAAGAGGACACAGGAGTGAAAAAAACTAGATGTAGACTAGTGCTCTTAGCCGCATTAGGTCAAACCCAGAATTTAACTGTTGTACACTGCAAATGTAGGGGAAGCTCCGCAAAATAACATCAGTTGCACGATACAAGTCCTGCTGCGAGGACTTTTGCTGTCCACCGAGATTTCACTGTAGGAGGTTTGTGAAGATTATGTATTTTTGCAGGCAGAACGCTAAAATAAACAAAAAAATCCACTACACTGAACAACAGCCCCTCTGAGAGCAAGGCGTAGCTCTGCTGCGCTAACACCGAATTCGAAGGCCGGGCACCCCCAAGACAACTCGCCATTTCTCCCGTTGACCTCAAGGGCTTTTTTCCTGCTCCTCAAGGCTTATCTTGCATCAAATCTGTCACTCCTCCGTCCTCCCCATAAGCCAATTTAACGCACTAATCTGACAGGAAACAAACTCGGTTTAAAAAGGAGAGGGAAGGGTAAGAGGAAGAGGAAACAGGGATAGATTTTTGTTTTTTCCAGTGAGTTAAATCTGTTCACAGAAAGGTTCAATGAGCTCCAGGGCATACACAGTGGAAATGGTAATTTTTGAGATGAGAATGTGTTCCTTAGTATTTTATGTAAAAGAGAAAAATCTATAGTATTACAAAAATTTTTTAAAGCTCAACATAACACAGATTAACTTCATTTTAAAAATAAAGCCGTAAACCACTTTATTTCTCAAAGATTTGCACTTCAGCTCTCAGGCAATGAAGAGCCATGTACACTACATGTGTATTATTAAATAGGGCGAGCTACTGCAAGTAACTTTACAGTAGAGAAAGAACTTGTACGTAGGCAGTAACCGCAAAGCAGCTGGAACACTGCAGTTTCACATCTTTACTTGGAATTTGTTTCTGTCTTGAATTTCCACCTCAACCATAGTCATGTTCATAACTTTGTTTCCATTCATCATCCTGTCGCTGTCCCCACACTGTTACTCTTCCTACCAAGAATTGTGCAAAGGTATTTACTTAGCTTTTGAACAAAAGGCTAATTCAAAACCACCCTCCCTATACAACAGGATTTCTTCCTTCTCGATTTATTTATATGTCTAAAGAAACTTTTACTAACTGCTTTAACTCCAAGCACTTCAAGTAAATTCTAACTCAGCTTAATACTTTCTGTTCTTGTTCCACCACAGGTTCCAAGAAGTGACTTCCTTTGATCATCCCCTCCTCCTTCCTTTCACATTACCTTTTCTCTACCAATATCCCTCCCAGGAGGAGGTTCTCTGCTAGAAGGATTAGGTAATTCCCCACAATTCTTTTCCTTTTCTTAGGATTCAGGTAGAACCCTTTCTCCACTTAAGCCTCCAGTACTTCAGCTCACCTATGTTCACACTACTAATTTAACAAACTTTCACCTTAAAAAAATCACTATCGACTTTTTATCATCCTATTTAACTTAAAACAAATAAGCACAGTTCACGCTCTGTCTTCATTTTTTAAACAATCAGGTTTTCTGTAAGGTCAGCAATTCCTTTCAAGTCCAAAATAACACAACTTCGACTCCGAATTACTCTTTTGGTAAGAAAACTATTGACTGTCATGTACAGAAATATCACATCATTGTATCATGTGTGCTTAAATATAGATCTGGCCTATTACATAGCCTACCTATAATGTTACTATTCCTGTCTCATAATATTGTATTGTTATTACATTGTCTGTATGTAAATCCTAAACTAGAGGTCTACAACAGGTCTTCCATAATTCCTTCCCAAAGTGATTCTGACCAACCAGATTCCACTGTGTCCATGCTACTGTTTTTTTACACGGTGCCACTTTATTCGCAACACTTTACTGATTTTCCACATAATTTTCAGTATTTGTGTTCAGGCCATGAATGCTATTTGACCATGTTTCTGCTGCCTCTGTATCTGGTTACACATTCAGCACCAGCTGTTCCAGTTCTGTATACTAATTAAAAAAGCCTGGATAACAAACATTTCATTTGCTTTTCCTCCCTGACCACACTCTCTTTTCTTGCTACAGTAAGTGTATTTCTTCGTTAGTGTAGCACCTACACAACTAGACTTTTACTACTAGTTTTTGCCTTTTCTTTGCTCCTTTGCACAGGCCGTTTGTGTTACTACGTGTGCAATTCTCATTTACCCAATTTTCCTTCTTCTGTGCTTTAACACCAGACGTGAAAATTAAGGCAGCCTCTTCTCCCATTTCTTAGTTTAAGTATTTTCTCATCAGTCATGCTAGGCACAAGATAAGAGGTTGAAGGCTCGGTTCATTCAATTCAAAGAGACGGTTCCTCTTCCCCCACCTCCGTCTCACATTGACTCAGGAAGAAAACCGTTTACCTCTTCTTGGTAACGTCAGGTTTTCTGCTATGTTTCTGCTCCCTGAATCAGTTCCACGTAGAGCCAAAAACAACAACAAAAAAAGCCATCGGCACACCTCAAAAGAAGCCGCACAAGCATGCAGCCACGGCAGGTAAGGCTGTCCTGTGCAGCGCCTTGCCAACCCACCATTCACACTGGCCTCGGCTACCTCCTGAAACCATGCCGTTAATCCCAGACAGTTCATAATACCCCTCTGAAGTCCACCCACTGAGAAGCATCTTCTTCTCTTGATGGTCTCCCAACGGTCGAACATCTCCAAGCTCCCTCCTCATGCCTTTGGGAGCCCCCCCAGACTCCCCCAGGGTGGAGGACCTTCCCTTCCTTCACTCCCCACCACGTTATTCCACTCTTGGGCAAGAGCAGGCACTTCATGCCACTGAAACCGCCTCATTTTCTGATCCAAACACTCATCTGCGGTAAGGCGGTTTTGCAGAAACCCGAAAGCTCTTTCTACAAAACTTAGGAACAAACAAACATGACCTTTTAGGCAATCAATAAATACAGCAGATTATCCTCTTTCTATTTTCATTGGGAGGAAGCATGTTTTCCCCTATTTTTTTTTTCTTCTTTCATGAGACAAGGATCTGAGGTCCAGATGAACAGGCTCCCCAAGGCACCTTGATATTCGATTCATTTTAGTGAAGTGTCAAGTGCAAAACTTCCCGATGGGGAAGAAAACGAGCATGACTGTGGGCACGGTGTACTTCTTCCCCTGACGACACGACATATGCTGAAAAATTAAGGACAACAGTGAGCTGCCTGCTTTCATAGTGTCCAGCCAGGCAGAGTATTTTTCAAGCCTCCTTTCTGTTAAAATACCCAAACCTCCAAGGCAGAGGCCAAAACAAGCCATTCTTGCAGCTCATCATCTACTACCTGAAGGAAGGAGGTGCCACATGGAGTCCTAGACCTTTGGTTTTTTATCCCCCATTCGGGGGGCG
>NW_009635328.1:12338-19762 GCF_000690535.1 Cariama cristata
AAAAAAGTGTGGGCCACCAGAAAAATCCATGAATGCTATCAAGTCTGGTTCTCTCATTTCCTCCCCAAGGGATATAAATACACTGAAACCCGCATGATGGATGTGGCTGAGCTGTCTCCTGTCTGGCATCTCTCCCTTGAGTTTAACGGTGAGGACAGAACACAGTATGGTTATGATTCACTCATTTTAAAAAGCGCACTGAATACACTGGAACACAGTTCTTCTCTAACAGATCTAAAAATCAGCCGATTTCAATGTAGATTGTCCCATGAACACAGGTGGAAGTGCAAAAGCACAGGAAGGCGCAATGTACAACCCACACAACGTGCTGCATTTTTCAAGTGCTGAAAATGTACTCCGGTAGAAAGCACACACTCGATGGCAGAGTTAGCTCACCTAAAACTAAACCACAATTTCCTCCAGATTTACTACACCTTTCTGGTGTCGTTAACCACATGTTCAGAAACAACCTCTATTTTCCATGCCTGCCCTATGATGTCTATAAGCTTCGTTTCTGTGGTCCTCTATACACCCCCATGCATGGGAACGACAATCCTCTACGCCAGGAATGTTTTAGCTATATAAAGGTTTCCTATCCGCCTCCCTCACTATCTCCTACCATCCCAAGAGACTGCATATAATTAAAAAGAAATTAGGCCCAGATTGTGCTCTGCTAATTCAGGTATAGCAGGATCTCTCTCTGCACATGCACCTTTCCCTTCCCCTGCATAAAAGTGGCCTGAAAGAGAGTGATGTTTTCTTACCGCAGACCCTTAACATTCATCACTGGGAAGCTGCCCTTAACCGTTCAATTGGATACCAGTAGTGAAAAGTAGCACTAGGAAAATATTGAGAAAGCAGTTCATCCACCTTTTGGTACCCGAGAAAATTGGTACATGAGAAAATTGAGCGTTTCACGTCTCACCGGTAAACAGAAGAATGGCTAACACTGTGGGCAATTACAGAAGCCACAGGCTGACACTGAAAAAAGACATTTCATACAAATGATTCAGCAAGTCAGCAGTACAGAGAGAGTCCTGAACCTGTTTAGACAGTTCAGCTCATCCTATTCTCATGGTAAAATATATCCTGATTATACCAACGTGCCTCTTTTTTCCTGAAGCATGGTGTAACAGGTAGCTACCAACAACTCTGCAGACCTACAGGCGAACAGCAGGTTGGGGAGTGGGTAGCCGGGTTGTGTTGGGAGATACAGGCTAATACATAACCCAGGACAGAAAGGATCTTACCTGTGTGCAGGAAGCTGAGGTAGGACTGTGAGGTGGGAAGGATGGAGGTAAGAGAGAGGATGGAGGTTGGATCGTGCTGGAACTCAGCAACTTGCCTTTCTCAAGGGGTAGGGGACAGGGTGGTGGAAGGGCTGGGTCATGCCAAAAGATCAAGGGTGGTAGCCTAGAAGGAATGGGCTGGGGCAACGGCCTGGCTGACAATTCAAGTTAAAACTGATCTGTGGGAAAGAAACGGCTGCCAGTTACAGTGGCTACAGGTTCTCAAAGCCGCAGAAGAGCCAACTCCCCTCTCTTCCCAGGCTGGAAAGGCACAGGAACGGCTAAAGTCCTGGAAGCAGAATGACAATCTACAGCCCAGTCCTGACTTGGACTGTGCTAGCAGTCCACCTCTGCCACCATCTCCTTTTCTTTCTTCTTCTCTGGTTGGTCCCAGCTACCTACAGGCTGGAGGCTGAAGAACTGTCCTCATACCACCACCACCTCTCCCAGGCCCTGGGCTGAGAAACAGAGCCTGCCAGCCCAGCACAGTGCCATGACTGCAACCTCATGGGTCCTCGCCTCTGAAACCCAAGATCCCGGCTGTGGAAGATGCTTTCTGAAAACTACCACCCGCTGCAGTAATGCAAAGCCCCTCTGTGCTTCAACGACCTTTTCTAATTCTTCAGAGAGAAGAAAGCTGTCTGCTTGAAAGCTACTGCAAGCCAGGGAGCGAGGGAATAAGTAAGCACGGATGGTATTTCAGTCAACTGGGAGTAACTGTGCCCTAAGCAATACCAGGATAAAAATCCATTATCTTGTAAACAGGAACCTCTCTTGAACCATTGTCAAGCTTTTGGGGAAATACTGGGTTTACTTTTATGGTACAGGTGTCCTTGGTTGCCACCAAGGACTCACATTGCACCGTGCAAGGTCCTGCACAAATGATACAAGAAGGCATGGTATATCAACAGGCAATACATCAATGTTGCTAAATCACTGGGAGGTCAGAACCTACATTTACCATTTATTTTTCAATTCAATTTATTTAAAATGCCAATATATTAAGTCAAAAACAAAATTAAAATACTGGTTAGAATATTTCTTTACTAAAATCAAAGTCACCATGCACACAAAAATACAACAAGAATATCTGACAAAATTGGTGGGCTTAAAATGCTGTTGCTCATAAAGCAAAGAAGTGATAAATAGGCTGAAATTTTTACTGGGGCTGATTTAAGTTGTAGTTATTTTCACAACATTATCTATGCTGTAAAACCAAAACACTTTTTCCTTTACTATAAAAGCAAAATTAAATCGCAACATTTATACTGTATTAACAATTCCTGACTTACAATTCAGGTTCTGTAGTATTTCTATGCCTTTTTATTGTGGTTAATCTTCCTCAGCTATTCTTGTACAGCAGATTATACATTTACTAATATTTTTTTTTTAATCTAGCACTAGATAATCTAGTATCCCATCAGTTCTACCAACTTATAGTCAGCTGTATCTTAATTAGATACATTTTTATCAGAATCACAAATATTGATTAGATATTCAGATATCTGAATAAAAGAACACTTGGAGGAAGAATGAGCACAAGGTTATTTTATACCTCAAACCTTTATCACTGTTTTTTGGAGGGAAGTGAGTGACAGATCATCTAAATACATGAGAGTTAAGGTACTAAAGAGCAGTGAAACTAGTAATGAATGTCTAACATGGTCTGGACATAACAGGAAATGAGTAGGTGACTTCAAATTAAATTAATTTTTTAGAAATACACAGCAGTAGACGGAGATAGTGTTGATGATTCAAAAAGTAACTTGAACATAGCAGCACCTTTAAATTGTTATTTGAGAGGGTATTTGAATGTAACTTTACTGTAAACCAGTTCTCTAAACAGCTGCATTTTAAAAGCTGACAGAACCGGTTGGTTCAGAGCCAGTTCTGTTATCAAAGCATAAGCTATATGCTGTTACAAAGGACACGGTCCCGTGTTTCAATGAAACACCTCTGAATTTACAGTGATACAAATGAGAAAACAGCATTTAAGGCAAAACTCTTCCACAGTAAATGGAAGGCAGATTAAAGTGGTTTTTATGGAAGAGGACAAAGGATTTTAACTATAAAAGATAAACTATCTAGTAGCACAGGTATTGGGGAAGTACTCAGAAATGCTTGAAAAACTTTACTTTTAAAACAGTATCTTATTACTATAGTTATATTTATCGAGGAAGTAATTGTGAAACAAATATCATACATACAACTGCATTAATGAAACGACAGTAACGTTAGCTTCTGCTCAGATTACGCAACGCAAGACTAATTAAATATTATTTAAGACTCCAACATTGGATCTGTCATTTTTATGCCCTAATTTTAGCATGCTTTGCCACAGAATGTAAATGTTTTGCGAGGCCTCCTGAAAGAGGCTCAGGCCAGCTGCAGGAGGAGGACACAAAGGGGTTCCTTAAGGACAAGTCCTTCCTCCTACAATCTGCTGACACGGCTCCCATCAACACTCATGGGAGAGAGCAGACCCCAAAGTTTCAGCCTGTTAGTTCTGAATTTGTTTGCTTTTGTGGGTTGGTTACACCTCAGACATGCCAGACACATCTCATTACAAAACACAGGCAGGTGACTAGTTCTGATACAGTTCTAAGGCAAACACAGGAGAAACCCTTCCAAACAGACATTTACGGTTTAGCTGCATCACCTAGTAATATCCTTTCAATATGATGATTTGAGCTGTAGTCTCCTCCCTGTCCTTCTTTCAACACTAAAAGCACGTTGTTTCACAAGGCACCGGTGGCATACGTGGCACGCTCCCGTTTCCACGGCCTGTCGGAGGTACAGATCCTGCCTGACAAAGGGAACACAAACGACGAGTGAGAACCTTCTCTTCCAAATACCCTTTCCAAGCCAAGGTATGGCAATGCCAGGGACACTGGCTTTGCAGTAATTATGTTTTCTTAACTTCCGAGAAGTTTATTTCTGTTGTACCCATCTGTAATAACATTAAAACAGTCCTCTACGTAATGATTTTATTCCTCTCAGTTATGGTCAAAAACTTTTCCTCCTCATAACATTACACTTCACATGGGAGAAAAACCAGAACTGTATAAAAACTGAAGTCTTTTCACTACAACATATTTATGCTTCCACTCAAGTCTTTTTGCTGCATTAATGCAAGGGTCTGGTCTCACAAACTGCCCAACATCAGTGAAAGCTGCCAACCCTCCCCTCCCCACGCCAACAGCTCAGTACCCCCAAAAAACTGAAACCCATGACAAACAAAATACAGCTTGAAATCTCTTACCATCTATATTACTCCTTTATAGGTCCAATAAAAGCTGCCTGCTCCCTGAGCTGTTTGCTTTTAATACCAGAAGTAAACAAATTCCAGGCTCCGTTTTTATTGGACTGTTTGAAAGAGAAAGCTCCATGGGCTAAAATCAGAGGTACACCGCATAGTAACTATGATGCAAGAAACACAGCTGAGTTGTGGGAAACAATAAATTCTGTGTATTGTTTCTTTATTTAGACTCCTTTTGGTGACATACCTTATGACTGCATTCACAAAACATTTATATTTCTGGCTACTATGTGAGATGCTGCCATTTGTAGCTGAAAGCATGGCATATTATGTTAGGGGGGTAGTAGGTGATCATAAAATCAAGTAAGCACAAATTAAAGCGAGAGAAATAAAAAAGGGGTTAGACTTGCAGCTGTATGTGCAACTTCAGCTTCAGTATTTTCTAATTTTTTTCCTCCTTGACTGTACAAACTCAGTTTTCCCTTATCACAGTTTATATACATGTATATGCGCGTGCATGTGCAAACGCACGTGTAATTTAAAGCCAACTCCATAACCAAGCTTGATCAAATAGATAAATCAAACAGAGGCCAAATTAAACACTAGGCCACACAACGTGCCCATTACAAAACATAATAAAAGGTTAGCTAGAAAGCTCTTGCTGGTAGAAAAAATTGCCAGTAATTTGAGTTCTGCAAACGCCTCTTGTACATATTATGCTATAGGGGAACAGGTATGTTGCCGTATCTAACCACAAAGGCTTTTTTTAATCCAGGCAGCACCTACACTGCATGGACGTGCCCGGCAGTTCTTGCACCAGCAGCTTCCACAGAGGTATCCCACTGGGAGAGGGAGTGAGCAGAATCAGGAGGAGAGGCACAGGAGAAGAAAGGCTACTGAGCAATTAACTGCTCAAGCTCTGGTTAAATGAACTCTAATGCTTACCAGTAGATTCACCTGAACATGGGTCAACATCCATTTGTGCCACCTCTGACGCTCAGTTATAGCTACAAATAGCTGTGGAGATGCCGTGAACTAAACTCGGCAGGAAAAACTGAAAAACTATCTACGTGTGGGAGTGACTCAGCTTTTGGTAAATGTGGTTTTGGAAGATGGTAGATGAAATTGTTACGTGAAATAACTTGAAAACGTTGAGTAGGAACATGGTGAATCCTCAGGGAAGATCTGTTACTACTGTCCCTCTGCAATCCCCCAAATACCACACCACTTCCCAAAAATACAGTAGTAGCAAGCAGACCGTCATCAACACGAGTGGCAGTCCCACCTGAAGGGCTGCTCGTGTTCCACCTTAGTTAGACCCCTGAAAGTAGTGTAGCATAGAATTAGAGAAGATAGAAGTACCAGTGGTGAGAAAACAAGAGTAGACGCTGTGCTCTATTTCCACCAGGCTTGGATAGCTGGAGAACAGGCTCGCTTTTTAAGCTAAGTCAGATTCAGATTTTGCTGACTCGGTCAAAAAACTATCTCCACCTTCAGGTGGTAACTCAAAGCTTCTACAGATAAGAAAGGGGATGAGCAGGATCTACCGGTTGTCAGGAGTCACCCAGGCTCCATACAATGACAGGGAGGAAATACAGATTGGGATTGCACACCCCCCTACCTCCTGCCACGAGCCCAGGGGTACAGAGGGTGCACAGGGATGAGCTGGGGAGCAGACCTGCCTGCCCCGGCCAGGTGGGAACATGAACAATGGAGAATCTCGTTTTCTTTTATAAAACACATGTAGGATTAAAGGCATAAACAGATGAGCAGATAAGAATTTCACTGACCGAAGGACAACAAAGGTATTGATACCCAAGCAAGGCTAAGACCTCCTCTGGAAAAAAGCTCCAGCAATTTTGGATAGTGCAATAAATACATCTCTAATTAGACAGGCACAGTCTAAGAAAATGTTCTGTGGTAGAGCTCGTGCATTTCTGCTCACTATGCTGACAAATTTAACCTGATAAATTAGCTTGTTTGGTATTCTAAAAGTTAAAAAAAATACCCTACTAATGGCTATATCCACGAAGAAGTAGTGCACTATTTCCAGAACCTGATCACCACCTTACAGAGCAGGGAGGAGATGACAAAGTGTTTGTATCACCTTTTCAGTGTCAGAGAACACGAAGATTATCCATGTGTGGACACGAGGCTCAAAGCACGGCACAAGACTCGGCAGGCTCTGTAAAAAGGCACGACGACACCATCACAGCTGGGCACCAGGAACTTGAAGTGAACTCAGAGCGCGCTTCCACATCCCAGGGAAAAACTCGCACAGGACAGTTATGACAGACGCACAACCACCTCTTCCAAGATATGGATAAGTAACATGGTCTATAGGACCATGGAGGCTCGGTAAACATTCTGCTCATGAGCAAAATGTGCTCAGGGACAGAGACATAGGAAAAAAGGGAAAAAAAAACCCCAAACCACCAAAAAATACCACAACACAAAACTTAGGAGACTTTCCTACATCTGTTCAGGTGAAGAGATGCAAATCATTTTGAGGCCAGTCCTCCATAAGCTCTCTCACTTTCTTAAACACATACCCCTTCGATTCAATGCATCTTAAGGGCAAATCAGCAAAACAGCATTTTTCTTTGTAGCTACACAGTACTCCTGCACCTCCCAGACCACTTAGACATGACCACTATGTCATGTGAATAGTTATTTTAAGAATGCAAGGAAAGCGTAACATTACGTTCACGATCAGTCACCTGTCAAGCTTCTGCAGTCCATATACCATGTGGGATTTCTTATGGCTGGCTTTGTTCTGCAGACACAAGAATATTCTTCAGAGTAATCAGGTGCATGAAGGTCTGTTAGGCAGACAGGCAAGATATTTTTGAGATAAGAAATTCCAAAAAAATGTC
>NW_009635329.1:0-14199 GCF_000690535.1 Cariama cristata
GGGACTCGCTCTGCATTCCCTCCTCCACCAGCCCCTAAACCACAAACTACACCTTAAGCCGCTTCACGGCAGAGGAGGGAGAGCCTCACGCCCCAAATGCACTAATCCTGCCCGCCTTCGCTCGCCCCGGCTGTGCCAGCTGGGGAGGGGTGCCCGCAGGTACCCAGCTCGGCATCTCCGGAGCCCTTTCCTCGCGGGGTTGCACCGATTTGCGTGGGGAATGGCAGGGTATGCGAACACCCGTCAGCCCCGGTCACGGTTTCAATTTGGGTTGTTGTTTTTGATAGACAAATTTGGCTTCCTGTATGAAGCACTGCCCTCTCTGCCTCCAAAAAAAAAAAAATAAAAAAATAAATCTAAGCAAAAATATTAGCAGCAAAAGACATTTTGGGTGAGGACTCAATTATCTGGAAATCTTTGCTCTAATTTCAGTTTATTCCCACCAGTGTGGAATTTTATCTGGCTCTGCTGCAATCGCAGGAAACGGTTCTGCAGTGCCCGGAGATGCAAGTCAAGTACGGGATTTCAACAACTCTTCTACCTTCCTTTAGGGATAAATAGGAGGAGGATTTCCGAAACTATAGGACAAGCTGTGAGGAGAACTCTGTTGCGATATGGAAAAGATTGAGGGGGGAAAAAAAAAAAAGAACAGTTGACTAGAGGACCTAAGAAAATAATTTTTATCTCTAATCATCTTAAATATCAATGAAGCATATTCCCTTGATCCATATGAATGAACCCGTATTTTATTCACTGCTCTGCAAAACACCCTCAGGCTCAGTTATTGATCCTAAATCTCTGACTCATGGGTTAAGTGACGGTGAAAAACGTCTTACATTTCCTACCATGGCATATGTAATTTCTTCCTCAGCAGTGGCCACTAAGATCAGCACATATTTATGTAATAGCCATTCCTGAATGTGGCTTTCTGACGGTTATTTAAGCACGGAAAACTGACGAGGTATTTTCAAGATTCCCCAACAATAACCACTTTTTCACATGTGCCAAAACCGATCGGCAGTACTCTTAAGAGCCTGAACATGCCAAGCATGAGGGAAGCTCACTGGAGGGGGCTGGGAGCGGAGAAAGCATCAGACATCAGGAAAAGGAAAAGATTTACAGCACCAGGGCAGCCAGGGGTTCCTGGTAACTCTTCTTTAATTCCTTTTTTTCACAATCTTGCTACTTTTTGGGGTGCTCTGGAGGGCTGCAGAGAGCCCGCTCCTCACCCTGCTCATGCCTGAGTCAGGAATACAAGGTCACGGTGGCAAACACAACTCCTCTTCGTTATTCTGCTAAATGACCTATTTTTAAAGGAACATTGCCAAACCTCCTAGAATTAATCCCGCTGCCATTAACATTACCACAGCGGAACTTCCCCTTTTTTGATAAAGAAGAAGAAAGGCTGGATGATGCAATTTCCTTTTGTCAGCAATTGTACTTTCACGAAGAGGTGGCTGTAGGCGCTTGCAGACCTTGCTGCTGCGAGGACTTCACAGGGCTGCTCAGCAAGGGACAGTTACAATTAGCGTAATTTTCCTAAACTTTCCTAAATCTAAGATTCCTTATCTGGATTCTTAAGAGAGACCCTTTCTGTTAGTAATAGCCCCTTCGCCTGAGATACTCAAATCACAGTCTTGGCACTCAGCTGACCAGTTAATTAATTCTCCAAGCTAGCCAAGCTTCTTGTGTCCTTTAACGTAGCTTTAACACCCCGCTGCCAGCTTTTCCTTTCCGTGTCTTTCTGCCCATCTCCAAGTTCCATGAAAAATATTAACGCTATTCCCTTCGACAGCAACCTTCCCTGCCCAGGAGGAAATAACCTGCCATGGAAAGGTGAGAGAATCAGGCTTGTCCCCAGGCAGCCCTTTCTTGGCTCTGAAACCGTTTGCAAAGCGAGGCATTTCAGCTGTTTTACTATTTATAGCTAATACTTTCCTCTTTGGAAACCAACTTTGAGATTAATTGAAGTGGAAACCTGGTAGGATTTGCAAAGGCATGTAAGAGAGGCGGGTGACCATCCAGCCTTGAAAGTCACAGCAGTAAGAGTCATACGCCGTTAAAAAAATGGGAAGCTTCTCTATGGGCGACCGTGCCCTTCCTCTTCTAGTGTTGTGAAGAACCTCCAGAGCATGTGGAGGAGGACTCAGTCCCAGCACCTGTGGGAAAGGAGCAACTGTAATTCTGGGGTAAAAAAGAGAGGGGTTGGGAGCTTTCTTTGCTCCAAGCCCCTCCAGGCCCATACATTTCAAAACTGATGCCCAAATGTTCTCCTGCCGAGTTCGGATAAACATTTCCTTCTGTCTGTACAGCATGATGGAGGACTTCCATGCTGCTCTCAGCAGTCGTGCCTGAGCACTGGACCTGCTTATTATCGTCTGACGGACAAGGAAATCCAAGAGGAACGAAGTCAGTAACATGACTGAAACACTGCTTAACTAGCAATCTCTTCCCCATGCCCAGTAGGGTATGGATGCTTTTGTTTCCATATGCAATGATGACCTAGGAAAGCTGAGGAGAGGCATCAAAGAGATTCAGATCGTTGCAGAAATTGGTTAAGGTGATGAAGTTCACACATGCACTCGGGGCATGGCCACGTTATTTATGAAGTCTTCTCATGTACTTATTTTTTCCCCTACGTCCTTCCCTCTCCCCTGAACCACAGCCTACCATAGAACGATTTCATGTGGTACCTCATGCGATACTGCTATTAAAGACCCCTAATCCATTTTCTAAACCCTGTTATGAGCTCTGAACTCCCCTAGCTGCCGTCCTGGTAGTCTAAAGAAGGCATCGTGTCTCAACATATCAATGTGTCACCGTATCAGTGCAAAACAGATATTTAGATTATTCTGGTTTATTTATCTGAATTTTTAACTCTTTTGCTTAATCACCTGTGAGTTATGGCCAATTTACTACTATTTTTACCCATCCTTTTGTCTGCTTCAATCTCCAGCTATATACATTTGTTTTAAGTCAACTTTTTGTAGGTCTTGACGCAGAAAGGCATTCACACGGTGGGCAGCACAGAGAAGGCTGCGTAGCTTTAAGCACTGCGCTTGGCACTTACTGAAGTCGATGGGACATGCTTAAAACTAGGTGTGTGCATAGGCGTCAATAATATCGAGAACAAAAAAGACTTAAACCTTTTAAACTTGCTAGTATTGACGAGGGTGAACGCATCAGTCTAGCTGTAGAGGGGTTACCTTTTGGTATGTATTGGGGCAGAGCTCAGGGCAACAGGAGCCTGGGATTTCTAGGAGCTGCCAGAATCCAGTTAACCGTCAGAAATGACCCCCACACCTCTGCAGTGCCTTGGAGGCTCTTGTAGAATGTTTTAAAATCTCACCTTCAAACCGTGTTACCATCTGGCTAAAAGAAAGTACATTCTTTACTGTAGCTGACAAAACATAGAGCTGATGCCTTTTTAAAATGAGTAGTGGTATAACGTGTTGAGAAGAGGTGTAGTTCCCTAAACTAGTGTAGTTCATTTCCTTCGGTAGCGATACGCAAATTTATGTTGGGGTGGATTAGGCCTGTTGTTTATTGCACTGCTTCTACTATTTCTCAATGTATTTTCTGTTTTGATGACATTGAGATCAAATTTAAATTCTGTAGAAGCCTTTTTTTTTGATGCGCTTTCTTTCCTGTCTTTAGGAAAAGGAGTTAAGAACACTCCAAAAAGAAAATAAAAGCAAAACTTTTCCCAGGCAGAACTCCAGCTGAAGGGTGAGCTGAACAGAGCAATGGAGAGCAAACTTGGGAATACAATCATTTAACATTTATAGTTTTGTGAAGGCACTCACACCTTTGCTTCCCATTAATGAGAAAAACAAGTGAATGACTGGATGAACACGTTCGTTTTGGACTGGGAGCTGAGCCAAAAAAGGTACGAGTCCTCTGGTATGATAGCCGCAGTCAGCAGCTGTGCCATTAGAGACAAAGCTATCAGGGAAGAAAACCCATACACGAGGTGACGTGATGCGTGAGCGTGTTGTGATCGTGCACTTTCCGTACAACCAGCAGAGCAGAGCAAATATTCATTCCCCATGTTACACAGCGTCTCCCTCTCCCGTACCTAATGGGCTGTACTGGGCATCTCCCAAATGGATGCGCTCTTCAGCCGCAGTAATAACACTCCTGGATCATTAGACTGGGACTGATAAGGCAGTTTATGGCTGGAAAGAATAGGTTCTGTTGGTCATGTTTCCTTTAAGAACGTTTCCCTTAAACATTATGGTCTTTATAAAATTTTTTTTAAAAAAAAGATATAAAGAAAACTGCAGGGAACAAATAGCACAGCGTTGTGAGTGAGCTCAGTATTTGGGGGGTCTTTCCATTTCACGGTGGTTCTAAACCGCTACGAATCCGTATGCTAGTTGCTGTACCTCAGGCAGCTATGTCAAATTTCAGCTGAAAATATGTAAGGGTGTGAATTTCTACAGAGCTGTGAAAATGTCTTTGGCCCTCACCATGCACCTCTTGACAGTTTTTGCTTCTGACGATGCTGTGAAGGTCCTCATGGGGAACTTCAACCACCCCAATATGTACGGGAGGGACAACACCGCAGGGCATAGGCAATCCTGGAGGTTCTTGGAGTGCATCAACGTCTTCGCCCAAGTGACAGAGGAGCCAGCAAGGAGAAGTGCTCACTGGACCTCATACTCACCAACGAGGAGGGGCTCACTGGGGATGTGAAGGTCAAAGGCAGCCTTGGCTGCAGTGACAATGAGATGGTGGAGTTTGGGGTCCTGAAGGAGGGAGGAGGGCAAAAAGCAAGGTCATAACCCTGGACTTCAGGAGAGCGGAGTTTGGCAAGGTCTGGTTGGTAGAGTCCCATGGGATAAAGCCCTGGAGGGAAGAGGGGCCCAGGAAAGCTGGTTAATATTCAAGCATCACCTCCTCCAAGCTCAAGAGCAGTTCATCCTGATGAGGAGGAAGTCAGGCAAGATGCCAGGAGGCCTGCATGGATGAACAAGGAGCTCCTGGCCAAACTCAGACACAAAAAGGAAGCCTGCAGAGGGAGGAAGCAAGGATGGACAACCCGAGAGGAATACGGATATGTTGTCGGAGCATCTGGGGGTGAAGTTAAGAAAGCTAAAGCCTAACTGGAATTGAATCTGGCTAGGAATGTCAAAGACAATGAGAAGGACTTCTGTGGGTACATAGGGAACAAAAAGAAGACTAGGGAAAGTGTGGGCCCATTGCTGAATGAGATGGGGTACCTGGTTACACAGGACATGGAAAAAGCTGTAAGAATGTCTTCCTCACCTCAGTCTTTACTAGCAAGATCGTCCTTCAGAAATCCCAGGTCCCAGAGACCGGGGGAAGTCTGGAGCAAGGAAGATACAGCGTTGGTGGACGAGGATCAGGTTAGAGAATACTTAAGCGGACTGGACATACAGAAGTCCATGGGCCCTGATGGGATGCACCCACAACTGCTAGGGGAGCTGGCTGATGTCATTGCAAGGTCACTCTCAATTATCTTCAAATAATCATGGTGACTGGGAGAAGTACCTGCAGACTGGAGGAAAACAAATGTCACTCTTATCTTCAAGAAGGGCAGGAAGAAGGACCCAGGCCAGTCAGCCTCACCTCAATCCTTGGAAGGTGATGGAGCAGCTAATCCTGGAAACCTTTTCCAGGCACCTGAAGGATCAGAAAGCCAACAGGAGTAGCCAACATGAAGGGGACCAAGGGGACCGAAGAACACCAAGGTGAGGTCGTGCTTGACCAACTTGATAAACTTCTATGGTGAAATGACTGGCTTGGTAGATGAGGAGAGAACAGCGATTATTATCTACCTAGGCTTCAGGAAAGCTTTTGACACTGACTAAGAGCCTCATAGAGAAGCTGATGAAGTATGATCTGGGTGAGCAGACAGTGAGATGGATTGAATAGTGGCTGAACGGCCATGTCCAGAGGGCGGTGATCGGTGGCAGGAAGTCTAGTTGTAGGCCGGTCACTAGTGGGTAGCACAGGGGTGACGACTGGGTCAATACTGTTAAACAGCCTCATTCGTGATCTGGGTGGTGGGGCAGAGCGCACCCTCAGCGCCTTTGCTGATGACACAGATCTGGCAAGAGTGGCTGATGACACCAGAGGGTTGTGCTGACATCCAGGGGGACCTCGACAGGCTGGAGAAATTGTGCTGACAGGAACCTGAAGCATTGCAGCAAGGGGAAGTGCAAAGCCCTGTGCCTGGGGAGGCGTAAACCCAAGCACTGGTACCTGCTGGGACCACCCGGCTGGAGGGCAGCTTTGCTGTGAGGGTGACCAAGCACTGCCACAGTTGCCCAGAGCGGCTGTGGAGTCTCCATCCTTGGAGGTATTCAAAAGCCATCTGGACGTGGTCCTGGGCATCCTGCTTTAGGCAGGCCAGCTTGAGCAGGGGCGTTGGACCCGATAACTTCCAGGGGTCCCTTCCAACCTCTAGTAGGCTGTCATTCTGTGATTCCTTTGGTATGGTGGGAACCTTTGGCCAATGTGTTGTGACACTCATGTTTTCACCCTCAGTGTCTATGTGGTACCTTTGGGTATGATTAATTTCACATTCTGCTATCCCCATTTAACACGCATTCTATATGTTCATTACTGTGATTCTACATGTGAGACAGGCCACACAAAAAATAACCTTCTCCCTTCTCTACAAATTAAAACAAACCATTTGATGAGTCAGTAATTTATACTGTTTACCTCCTTTTATGTCAACAAAACTGAGATCTGGAACAACACATAATCATAATGATTATAGACATAATGAGCTGATTTATTACGTACTCACCACATGGTATTCTGGTGCATATTCAGCTGTAATGATGTCAAATAATACGAGTGGAAAACCTATCTGCTCAGACAACCACTGCCGACTGTGAAGAATAAATTAAGCTAAGGCAGTATCAGACTCATGGGGTCTCTGGATTCAGAGCCCTGTCTTTACTTAAATTATACTGACTGTATACATCAAAAGCCTTTGACATTTTTAGAATTTCAGGAAAAAAGAAAATCAGCCAGGGATTCTTTTAAAGAGGGGTTGTGAGTGCTGAAGGTAAATGTAAATGTGAATTAAATACCCTCCCAATACAGTTCTGTGATGCAGGACCACTCTACAGCTTGTACGTTTGCACTGAGCTTAAGAAATGGTTTGTTCTAATTGCGAGTCTAGTTCTGCCTACCTCCTTGGCTGTGCAAAGTCTCATTCCAGGCAGGGCTACTTCTCTTCATGCTACCAAGTTTGGCAGGAACTTCTCTTCATGCTCCCAAAAGAATCATTCCCCGGACTGCTACCAAGGCTGTTTGTGGCTCACAGTTGCCTTCCCTACAACAGGGATTTTTACGCCGATTCATGCAACAGGCGAGATGAAAAGCAGAGGTAGTAGGTGCTGCAAGGTGAGTAGATAAATGATCATAGAATCATAGAATCATTATCGTTGGAAGAGACCTCAAAGATCATCAAGTCCAACCGTATACCTGATGCCACCATGCCCACTAAACCATGTCTTGCAGTACCACATCTAAACGTTTTTTGAACACCTCCAGGGACGATGACTCCACCACCTCCCTGGATGGGCAGGTGTAAGCGTGGAGCATAAGTACCACGAACAGGAGAGAGTAGAGACAAAGAGAAAAGAACTGAGGAAGAGCAGAGGCTCTTGTTTAAATATAAAGAATGTAATAAACCCAAGAATAACTACATATACCATAGATCAGTCTAGAACCAGACGCCCAAAAAATAAAAAAATCTGGAATGAAATCAACTGTCAATATGATCTCTAAACATGTCTGTACTGCACTTACATTCATTCCAGGTAGCTGATAAAATAAAAAAATCAGATGTTTCTGTTTCCTGCATGTATTCACTACCTTTCACCAGGATCCTGCTGACATATGGTCTCAACTGTCTGTGATGCAACTGTGCCTTGTGAAGCAACATTCCTGGTTATCGTCTTTAAATTTGCCTGTGCACACATTATTCCTGAATTCCACATAAAAAAAATAATCTGATTTACTTTCTCTTGGCCGTTCTTTGTGTTGTTGTATCTCTCATCATCATCTGTCTGTCAGTCATTTATCTCTTAGGTTGTTTCATCTAAACCAAAGGAGTTAAATCTTCCCATTTTTTTTGCCGTTTCATGAATCCGTTACATCTCTTGTCCACCCATGGATCTAATAACATTACCGGTATCAGCAACAGGTAAAACTGCTCTATTTATCTGAGTTGATAGAAATTATATCTTTGGCTAAAAAAGCTTGGTTGTGGCTCAGGTTGTAGCTCAGTTGTGCTCAGTGTAGCTGTTTCTAGAAGCTGAGCTTGATCTTTTCAAAAAGCTTGTTTTGCCTTTTTTGCTCCTTTTCGTACCGCAGAACTAACTATCTCCACTTTACCAAATCAACTGATTTTACAGTTCCTCAAGGTAAAGGAGGTCAGGCCCTGTCTTCTGTTTCTCAGGATTATTTTCTGTTTAAGCTTTCGTGCATGCTGTGAACAGCTCAGTCCATTCACACGGGACACCTTCATCATTGGGAGGTTGGAGTAGATGACCTTTAAAGGTCCCTTCCAACCCAAACGATTCTATGACTCCATGATGGCCCCAATGGCCACACTGCACCTTCCCCGTGGGCTCCTCCAGAGCAGGGCTCACCACGGAGCTCACACCGGCTTAGTTTCATTCGAATGGACAAGGTTTGCCTGGGAGTTTCTCCCTCCCTCTTTGTCTTGGTAACTCTTTCTGCTAGGCTGGTTCTCCACGGCTCTTTGGTTACTGCCCCTTTTAAAGTCCTTCCTTGCTACAGGGACCATCCAAGCTCGGTCACTAACACCAAGGACATGATTCTTTCCAGCCAGGGCTGAACTGATCCATTTTGGGATATGTACAGGGCTCATGCTATATGATTTCAGCATTTTTATGACTTATGAACCTATGGAAAGCATTTTGAGATGGGCTTTCTGCAGTATAGGCCATCACTGTTTCCCATGCAAGTTCTACCAAAAACCACGTCCATTTTGGCTGTGGGTGAATTGCATTAGAGGTACCAGCATGGGTATCATAAGATGCTTTGCCTGCACGTTCTTGAAAGATGTTTTTTCCTCTGGAGTCTGGGACATCCCTCCAGAACATGAGCTAGGCAAGGCTCAGTGATTCACGGGTAGATTTGGAAGATATCTGTCCCACAGCTGCAGAGCAAGAAGACATTTTCCTGTTGTTCCTAAGGACATGTACGGGTACCGAAATTTGTCTTTGAGTTCAACACAACTGACACTGAAGTTTCTAAGTGATTTCTTACTGATTTCAGTGGACAAGGCAAAAATAATGGAATAAGTCAAAGATGGCAGATGAACAAATGTTTTACTGTCATTTTAAAGTCAACATGCCTTCAAAGAATTTCAGAAGAGTTTGATCTTTTCTTTGAGTTAAAAAAAATCTTCAGACTCCTGTTAACCAGGGAAAAAGGGCAGGGAGAAATAGCTGGAACTAATTCTAATCATTTTATATT
The DNA here is from genome assembly GCF_000690535.1 of Cariama cristata. Classification (NCBI taxonomy): domain Eukaryota; kingdom Metazoa; phylum Chordata; class Aves; order Cariamiformes; family Cariamidae; genus Cariama; species Cariama cristata. The sequence goes on from NW_009635329.1 coordinate 9,496, forward strand.
ATCTTGCCTACTGATAACATATATGAATGGTGTTCAGCATGGAAAAAAAGTAATTTTGGCATCTACATCTAATGGGAATTTAATGTCACATTGCTTTATGACAGAAGCTTTGATTAATTAGCAGCATTCTGAACTCAGAAGTGATGGTCTGTGAGTTTAGCTCAGCTCAAGAAGGCTATTAATTTAAAAAAACCAAAACACTAAGACTGGTTGTTTCTTCTTTTCAATATATTCCTCCAGCATTCACTGTCAAGAAAATGTACTCAACAGGTATACATTGCCAGTACCCGCAACCACACGTCCTTGGCTTTGACCCCACGTGCTAGACCTCACATCGCTCCACAGAGCCAAGGAGCCCTCACGCTCAGTGTCACTTTGGGACTTGGCAATCTTTGTTATCTAAGAATGTACTGGATAAGTAGCATTAGGAATGAGTGAATGCATTAATAACGTGCATTCGGGCCAATTTGCAAAGCTAAACTGCAATCCAGCAGTCTGTCTTCCTACTCCTCCTAGTACTGAGACTACCCATATACCAGGTGAAATGTTAGCTGTGACGTTGGACGTCTGCTGTGGGATTTTTCCTTTCCATGAAAGTCCAGTTTAAATACGGTTGTGAGAAAATTGGAGGAACAACAATAAAAGAGGACACAAGCCACTTCCCTCCAATATTCAAGACATGTCAAAACATTCAAGAGAAGTCAAAATGAGACGCTCAGAGTAGCATCCCCCTTTTATGCCACATCAGGGCTAAACTACAAAACATTCCACTTCCACCGGCCAACCTTGAGTAACCTCTCCTCTTCCAATTCTGTCCCAACCCATCATTTGCCTGCCTGAGTCCAGTCACCTCCTCTGCCCGTTCCCTCTGGGACTGGTAGAATATGAGGCACCTTCTACTAGGGAAGATGTTTTAACCTCTTTTGAAGGCAGTATTGAAGCTTTTCTGAAGAGATGCTAATCTTCTCACCTGGCCATGAATGCAAATGGACTTTACAGTGTAGCTTACCAGATAAAGCTGTTGTAAGAATCGTAAAATCTCTCTCCTTCAGATAGCAGAGACGATTTTCTTGCTGAAGGTCAGCTGAGCATTTCAGGCATATTACAGGTAACAGCACAAGAAGAAAAACCATGTCACTGTTGGCTCCGTGATATAAAGTCAGGCACAATATCTGACCCAGTGACTTCAGGTTTTTTTGCCCATGGTGTAACAGTAAGGCAACAAACATTCATTCTTATGATGTACCTGACATACAAACCCGCCACCTGTGAATTTCTTTATTTCTTTACCCGGCTTCCTCTGAACATCATCCTAAGGTGCTAATTTCTACTGTCTGCCAGGGAATAGAAATGTTAAAAGCAAAGTACTGGAATAGTGGCGTGGTTTGGGTTTTATATGGAGAAAATCTTTTTCAGATTCCGGTAAGTGCAGCCCTGTTGGCAGCCTGATGCCCTGGGCTTTGCAAAGGGAAATCACCCGTTTGCCCAGACAGCAGAACAAGCATGGCAAAATCTTTCCTGCTGGGCTCTGAAGCAGCAGCTGCAGAGAATTAAGGGACACATATTGACACCGTGTTCCCTCGTCAAATAGCACAGAACTGTTTCCCAGCTGGCAAAACCCTCTGGGCAGCCCAGCGGCTTTCCCTCAATTCAGATGCCAATTCCTCCCGGTCTCCTACCTCTAGAACGGCCACAAAATCCTTTCTTTAATATGACCCCGCTATTAAACACATAGACAGCTCTCACCCTCATGAGTCTCCACCGGATCACTTTTCCCCACGTGCCCATTGGGAATGCCCTCAGCCCTCACCTGATGGCACCTTTTGGTCTCCCATCTTTTCCCTATTTGTGCTAAATGCTAATGACTCAGCTGCTGCTTTTTCTCTGCTGTGATGGCATCCTGATGGGATGACTCCAAAATCAGAGGCCTGGGACTAGTCCTGCCTTCCTGCTCATCATCAGATTCAGCTGGCGTGAGATCCTGGATGTGGTGACCGAATAGGATGCCAAAGTAGGGAGAGAATAGGGCAAATAAAAATCCTCTCTCCTCTACTGCTTCCATATCATAGATGAAAAACTGCAGAGCTCTCAGCTGTTATGGCCAATGCTTTCTGTGGTTATACACACAAACAAACACAGAGACATATATATATATATATATATAACCTTCTAGGCTAAGGTTTTGCAAACCTAACTCCTAACGCTGTGCTTCAAAGGAACTGGAGCTCTCCATTATTTTTAATGCTCAGTCCCGCAGATATAACCACGTTGGATTTAAATGCGAGAATTGTGCCTGCTTTTCCTGCCAGAGTGCTCTGGGCCAGCAGCTCGATCACAGTGAGGCCAACTGGTAATACCCTAAGAAACAATCATTATCAGTAAACTGAAATCAATGAATCTCTGGCAATTTGTAACGGATAAGAATCTGCCTTTAGCAACAGAGAAAGCCTTAAAGCCGATCTAAACGGTCTGGTAAGACAGAGCAATCCTCAGCGGTCATAAAGCTGTCGTAAGGGGCTGAAGCTGGAAGCTCTGGGTGAAGTGGGCATCCCGGGGACGCACGGGGTGGCACCGCCAGATGCAGCAGCCCCTGGTCGCTGCCAAAGCCCTGGGAGATGAAGTCGATGGCTGCAACTTCAAGGAGTCACGAAAATGCCCCTCGCTGGCATGAACCAGGCTGGACCCTGGGGAGACACATGGAAGTCCAGCCAGAAAAGATTTCGGAGTTTTCCAAAGCAACTGTACATTTTAACTCTCTCTGGGTGTTACCTTTTTGTAATACTTAGAGAAAGCATGTTTCTTACTTCCAGCAAAACAGGGTGTTTTTATGTCAGTGGGATAACAAACATTTTAAATTTATAGAGGTATTTTTATATCAGCTCTTTGCCTAAGTATAAATCACTTTTACTCGTTGCAGGGGGGAAAAGAAAGCATAAATACCACTTAACATTCTTATCACCTACTCAGTTTCCAACCAAAAGTTTTACTGCATTGCTCTCTGGGAAACATTCTTGTAGCTAAGGGACTCGTATAGAAAACCTCGGCTGTGAGGTAACCTTATGTATATGAAAGATGTAAGTCAAACTGTAGTCATCCCCATAAATCTATAGTATAATAACTGCCAGATTGCAAAGGATGGGTAGGACTCTGCTATTGCTCACTTGACTGACATAACTACCACACAGCCCATATTCGCCACTGAACATCATGATGTTTGAGAGGCTTGTGGCCAGTTAAATTTGCTAGGGAAAGGCTTACTATTCAAAACAGAATGTTTTAAGGCTGTGAATTCTTTGCTGAGATAAAATATTCAGTGTAATTGAAAAATTGATTTGTATTTGGTAAATGTTATTTGCAGCTGTAGTCATTGCGGATTTGCTCCAATTCCTTTTAACCTGCGTGTGTATGCAGAAGTACTCCCAGCAGACACCAATACCCTGTTTCAGGAGTCACCACAGAGATTTTTTCCACTGGGATGTCCCCAGTTTCGTAAGAGTATGTGGTTACTTTATATTATTCCTGCTCTTCTTTGGAAAGGGTCACATTGCTTGTTGGAAAAGCATCCTGTGAACCCTCTTCAGCCTAGGAAATTGGGTTGTGCCTGGTCTGTAAGTGGCTCGTGCTAGTGGGCAGATAGGCAGGAGCCTGTCACCGATGGGGTACGGCCATTTCGACAGCACGGTCGGTAATAAAGCCTCATCCTTTACCGGTCCTCTGGAAGAAACTCTGCCCCGGTGGAACAACTTCTGAGCTCAGCACAGCACCAACCTTTAACACAAAGGTAAACAGTAACTTTAGTAATTATTGGAGACAGCCAATATTGGCAAGTCTTCTTTTTAAGTAAGTCTTACCAGGATTGCTTTCCAATAAGATGAATGAGTTTGCTATCAATATTCTATGCTCTATATTCTATATTCTATACTAATGGCAGTAGGATTATCTGCCTGTACACATTAACAGTTGCCTATTATGCATATGGATACAAAGAATTCACACTGTCAAGAGGAAAAAATGTTAAAAATCTATTGATCTTAGGTGAAAAGCAGTATGAACTAGTCACACATGGAGAACACTTACTTCTGAACCTGTTCATCTGACTCGACCCATCTTTTTTTTTTTTGAGCGAGCTGAATTCTTTGCCCTAGAATAAATGGCAGGCTGCTGGGAGATTGTCTAAATGAGCCCTGGAAATCCTCGTTGAGAGACTGAAAGCTGCTTCTTCCTGTGACCCGTCCTTCCTGACAGCAATTGCCATCCCCAAGTCTGAGGAAGCAAAGTATGCCATGCTTAAAGCCATCTTTATTGTGATTTTAATACAAATCTCTGAAGTCTCAGGGGATGAAGGAGACACTTCATTCCGCACACAGTAACCTGCAGCACTGGAGTGGAATAGGCAACTGGGGAGGTGATAAAAAATAGAGAAGTTAATTCCTGCTTTACCTGCAGTAGGCAAAGTCACAAATCCATGTATGAGTTCCTTGCGAACGTTTGTTGGGACTCCACGTTGGATCATGCTAAGAGCCCTTGTGCAATTGGTAACGTGGCTCTTCTCTGTTAGTGACAGCAAGTCCGTGGCATGAACTTCTTAATGCATTCCCATCAGAGACGCGTTTGTCTATGCTAGTTTCAATGCAGGAAGAGTGACTGTCTTGCTTATCTTTGAACTTGCCCCCTGTCTTGAGCGCTGGGGTTTCTCTCACTCTT
>NW_009635329.1:14230-26084 GCF_000690535.1 Cariama cristata
TTCTCCTCCCGCATTGATTCTCTGCCTTTACGTCTAGTTATGCCGATTACCTGCGTGTGGAACAGATACTGAATTTATCATCATTGCAGAATACTTCCAAGAAAGTCTTGGGTCGTTAAGATTCCTATCAAAGGTCACAGTGCAATCTACGTCTTTTGCAGAAGATCTTCTTCGCCCCAGCGTGCCATGCCAGGTTTTGAACACAGAGCCCATTGCTGTTCCTTCCTTTCTCAGCCTAGGTTTACCTTTCTCTGTCCCAATATATTCTCATCAGATGATTTTGGCAAGTCTTTTGACCCACAAGCAAACATCATTGTCACAGCAAGACGATGCTGACAAGAACTTCTTATTTTGCCTGCTTTCTCAGGAGCGTGGCCTTCAGAAGCATCTCAACCAACACACAGGCAGAGCACGTCCTGTACTTTCCCTTAGCCACTGGTGACTCTTCAGCATCACTGCCCATGAGCTGACACACATCCACCACTAGCTAAATAATTCAAGGGCTACTGAGGGATATATTGGAAAAATTCAATTAGTCTTCTAAAAAGTGTATATTAATGAAGTGTGTCTATTTATGAAACTACTTTAATAGGCAGCAGGAGGATTGTTGAGAATTCTGCCAAGGGCAACGGGTGCAATTTATACTGCTAACAGAGGGTATCACTCACAACTAGAAGAATAAATTGGATATCACCAATGCACTGAATGGCTCTCTTGAAATAGGGCTGGGGAATAGAATTAAAAGTAATATCCTGATGGCATTAAAGAATCCATCAAAGAGTTTGAGGCTTTCTATTAAAACTGTAATCAAAACTGGATCCCATTGTGCTCTCACTCTAGCCTAATGGTTGGCAATGCTTCTCTGATCGCAGTGGCGTTGCTAAGAAGGGACTCGGGTTTAGCTGAGCACAGTCAGAGGCAGATTCTTTTTAGTCTCATCTACTTAAAAGTGGGCTGAAGAGAAAAACCTATTTATTTACCAAGATTGATGAGAAGAGGCTAGCGAAATGAAAGCAATATTCCCTCCTGTGTTCATTTGTATTGCACAACTGCACAGATTAACCGTGCCATCTCCGGAGGCAGTCCCTTCCACGCCACGGACGTGAGCCGCGGCAGTGGCAGGGCACCGGGGAATCTGCACCCTACGTGCTTGCCTGTTTGCCCCATGCTGCTGTATCTCCTCCATTAAGGAGTACCACACTCTTGACCAGGACTTCTGTTAGATGACAAGGGTCTCAACGAACATATTCTTTACCCTCGGGTACGTACAACCGGGTCAAGTCAGTACTCCCTGGCTGGGCTTCCTCAGCAAAGCCAGCCTCTCTCGGAAAGGGACAGAATCCGTTTGGCTGGAAGAGCCCTCTGGGATCATCGAGTCCAACCTTTGCCCTAACACCCCCATGTCATCTAGACCATGGCACTAAGTGCCACGGCTCTGCACCCCAGGGTGACCCGGCCACCACGTTTTGCAGCCATTCTAACTCCTAGACGTCAGTTCTGAGGATGTGCTTCTGGTCGTTTCTGGTTTATAACATTTGAACCTGATTTTCTACTGGGTGAAGGCAGGGTCAGGAGCAGGTCCTGGGGCTAGACGTTTAAAGCAGTGCCTTGAGTCCCACTGAACTTCATTTTTCAGAAAAAATGGCACAGAAGACCTATACTCAGTCAAAGGGACTGTGAAGGATTTGGCACCTTTAACACTCCAGACTGAGATTTCTCTGATGTTAGGGGTGCTCCTATAAGATGAATGAATCTTTATAGAATTAGGCTAGATATGCTGCCCTTTGAAACATTGGCCAAGGTTAAAGTTCAAATTTTTTTTAAAGGTTTTTTAACTGCTTGGCATAGGTTAGCCTTGTGTGAGGGAAGAGTATTCAAGGGAAAGGAAGATGCAAGAAGATGCATCCCATGCTAGGGAGAGATAAGACAAAGTCAGCTCCTTCTCTGAAACTCACTGGGAGTTCTGTAATATTCCAGAAGGAGCAGAACCGAGTCCCTAATAAAAAAAACCTCAGCACCGCAAACTCTGAAAAAACCCCAACCATTAGCAATGTCTCACAACAACGTTAGAGCCCATACAGTTCTCAAATGTTTAAAGTTCTGGAAAATACAACATGTTCCCAGTGAGGCCTCCTCTATATAGTCAATTATTTTTGTTTGAGAAAATGTCATATCTGTGTGTGGGAAAGTAAGGTGGAAACATTTACATGGGCAGTTCTGTCAAATATTCTCTCGCATGTGCTGAGAATTGACGTGCCAGCTTTAACCTACTGACTCTTCAGCAGTTAAAAGAAAATTGTGAAGCAAATGGAGACAAATGAGTTAATTTCAGGTCTCTCATACAAAAGAGATGTACCGTGTTTGTACAGTAATCAACGTGTTGTTTTTCTGTCGAAGTCAGCAGTGTGGGGATTTTTTTCTTGTGCTGCATGTGCTGTTTACTGACTCGTTTGAATCGTGTTTCCGCAGAGGACAGCAATATGCTTGCTTTCCATAGCCACCGAGCTCGCACTTAGCCCAGTCTCCTCCAGGACTTTTCCCTGCCTGTACGATGCAGGAGCAAGGACAGCCATTTCGGGCACATAAAGTAAAGGTGCAGAGGGAATTCAACAGGGGAAAAAACAGGCAGTTACCTAAGATGTTTTTCTCCCTTTATATGGATCCTCATGCAACCCAGAGGGCTCTTACAATACAGGGCATGCAGCTGGACTACGGTTTTTCTAGAGAACTGATGCTGCTCCAGCAAAGTTCAAGCTCTTGGGGGGTCCAGGGGGCACGCTGATATAACCTGCTAGACCAGAATATCACGCCTTCATGGGTTTTGTGGTTTTATCAGTGCCAGCTAGCACTCTCCCAAGCAATTCCTGGGCGTGGCTGGCTGGCAGGTAGGATGCTCCAGGTCCGTGCCCAACAGCACTTTGGATGCAATCATCCTATTGGGGAGGATATGAGAATTTACAAAAGTCGATGGAGTTTGCTCCATGACATTTGGCCTCATCCTTCAGCAGAGGGGCTGCAGACACAGCCTTTGCTTGAGGCCTGCTGGCAGATGTGTGGGAACATCATCGTTTCCACAATTGTTTGCACCGGCCACAGTCCTGCCTGCATCCTTCCCCCAGCCGCACACTCCTGCCCCTTCCCAGACCAGCAGAAACACTCCCTTGCCCCCGACATGAGCTGGACCAGAGAGCTCATCCAGGCCAAAATTATCACTCTCCACATCATTAATTTTAGCTATACCAGCTCTCCAAACCATCTCACCACAAGTGTGTAGGGACCACCCCCACTCCCACCACCCCCCGCCACCTCAAGCGAAGGGTGGGAAGAGGAGTGAAACCTCCAGGTCATAGACTGGGCTTAAGCTGTTGTGGAACTGTGCCTAAGTCATGGGTAAGGTCCCAGTGCTTCTCTGCCACTTCTCTTCTCAATGCTGATATGAAAACCAATTGTTTCTCAGTTCTGCTTCAGAAACATGAAGTGGGCCTTTCAGTTTCTATAAATAAAACATGCCCTTCTTACGATAAGACATCATACTCCAACGTTCAATTCAAAAGGAAGGGTGGATTTTTCAAAGTTTGAAAGATTAAAGAAATATTTTCATGGACCTCACCACTTAGTGATTACTATTGAAGCAGAGAACTTATAAAGAGCAGTGGACCTTGAAAAACAGATTGTCCTGGAGAGGCCAAGTGGTCCCATACAAGACAATAACTTGTGATGGATACCGTAAACTCCTTTGGCGTACCACGTTCCTTACTCGGTATTTGCACAGGGCTTTACCTCATTCTCTGTTGCCACACAGGTAAACCACAATGTGTCACAGAGCAGCTCAACAGGCCAAGTGGGAAGGTTTCCTGCAGAAACCAGGCAGACGGGTCCAGGGCCCTCCCTACTTTTCTTTGGACTGTCACGGAAAGGAAAGCGTCTTCACGGGACTCACCAAAGCTTTTCCAGCTGAGAACTTCAAGCGGGTCTAACATCCCTGCAGGACAACTCGATAACTTGAACATACCGTTCAAATTCTACCCACAAAAGTGAAAGCTTTCAGATTCTTCCCTTGAGAGGAACTTCAGGTGATGCCGGGCTGGCAGCTCTCTAGAAGTTAATCTTAGAAGCCCTAAAATCTCCGGTTGCACAAGCTGTGCATCCGTAAAGCACGCCTGCTACTCACTGCTGTGCTCCTCCAGCTGAATTCCAAAGCAGCTCTGTAACTGGTGCAAAATCTGACTAATGAAGTGCTAAATCAAGCCCAGCAAGCGGAAAGATTCAATTCTTTTTTCGTTCAAAGCTTTTGCAATTAGGGCTAATTACGATCCAACATTTATACCGCTTCTGTTTCAGTTTTCCTGCAGATAAAATTTGGGTTTTGCACACATAACACTGTTTCGTTTCAGTAAATATTTCAGTAATAGTAGAAGTGCTCTATTATCATGTAGTAAAAATCTGTTGCAACATTTATTTATTAATAGCTCTGAACTGTTCAGAAATGGCCAAAAAACCCCCCCCAAACCGAACCAAACCTGCCCAGTCTGGAAACGCATGAATGGGTTTGCAGGAGCACTGTTTGCTTTTCCCCCTGTAAGCTTCTATCGCTCCAGGGAAATTTAATTTATGAAGCCTTGAGTCCATGCCTGCTTCAGACGCTGGCCTGTTGCTTTATTTAGCATCAAGGCATGGGCTGTGGGTCGGCGGCCCCGGAGCCGCGCAGCGGTTGGGCTCACTCGCGCTTTCCCTTGTGTAAGGTCACGTTCTCCACCCGCTCGAACGTGTGATGTGCTGCATACAAATGGACAGGGAAAGGCAAAAGCCTGTGGTGAAAACGGTCTGGCTTTTTGGTACTTAACAACAATATTCAGCCTGTTGTAAGTGAAATGATACTGCCTTACTGCTCCAGTCTTAGACCTTAAATCTCCCTTTAACTCTTTCTGGAAGGCTTTCCCCTCCAGCCCCTTGGGCTTCTTGTTTGCGTTACTATTTTATAGCACCTTTATCCAAGAGGCTTTATCTTGCGGATGTTTTGGAGCCGCGACAGACCGTGGGAGCCGTACCCTGTTCAGTTCGGCAGGCCAGAAGAGAGGTGTACGACCGCCGGTGTAAGCATCGTGCCATCAAACACACCCAGGGAGAGGCAAGGCGCTCTTCAGTCTTACAATTCCACATGCCGAGTGGCTGGAAGACGGAGGTGTGTTAGGTAAAAAACAAGTAACAGAAGGCCTAAAGGGTTCAGCACCTAAACTTACTTTTCGCAGAGTGTCTCTCTGTGCTTTCAGAACATCAAGTAAAGTTCCTTCCTATTTTTACCTTCTAGCCCATTAAGCGTGTGTTCTTCCCAAGCCAGGTCAGTTTAGGTCTGGAGTAGCTACAGTCACTCCCGGGAATCAAACGGGATATGACCCATTGTAAAAACTTGCATTTATCAGATGACAGAGAGCAGAGATAAAGCAATTTTTAATGTCTTTTTCCAGCAAGTGCAGAGCTTACATCTCTTTAAAAGCTGCCGACTGCTTTGGTTGGATTAACATTTTGGTTACTGACTCAAGAGGTGGCCTGTTTGACTCTGCACCGCGTACTTGTCTGGATATTCGTGTTGTTCCCAGGGCCGAAAGCTGTATGGAGCCCCATAGGCAAAGCAGAGGCATTCTACAGCCACGGGGCAGTCCTCCTGGCAAGTGTCAGGCTGATTCAGGCAAAGAAAAAGTCTCAAGAACCCGTTATAATGAAATCTTTCACAGAATCTAAATAGAGATATTTCTGTCAGTTCCCTTATTAATAAATCACAAAGAAGAAAACACAATTGCTGTTTACACAGGAGTCAAATCAAATCACCTGACCTTTAGTTAGCATTGCTTTCTGCTATGACTTTTTCCATAGTTGACCTTTTCTACTCCAAGAGAGATCTTTATAAAGAATGGGCAGGGATGGGGGGAAAAAAAAAATTAAATTATCTTGCTGAAGTGATAATTAAGCAAGACAAGGGCCATGAAAATAATGTCTTCTCATGCAGCTTGCAAAGGTCTGTGCATATTCAGTCGCCTCGGGCAACGGGACAAACTACGTGATGCTCTGCCCCTCCTACAGCCCTTCCCGTCCCTGACATCAGCACGGCACTGTCATTAAAACTGTTGTAAAGAACTAGATGGGGCTGATGGGCTGGCTGTGACAGCTGCTTCGGGTATGTCACTGGGTTTTATCACTCCATTACAGGATAATAATAACGATTAGCCTTGCCTTGCTCTCAGAATGGAAAGAGGTATTTCTGATGAAAGGAAAATTAAAACTTGGTTCGGGCATCATGGCGAGATTTCAAGAAGCAACAGCATCCGTCAGCACAACCCTGGGTAGTAATTCGAATCTGTGTGACAATAACCCCCAGCTGGCAAATGTATGAGAGAACCCCTGACCCGACGGGCTCACAGGGTAAAAGAAATGAGGGACGTGGTGAAGAGGAAGCCGTTTTGGGGTACGTTAATGTGCAGTCCTAGCTGAAATACATGCATACGTAGGCACGTTTCATATACAAACATAGGGCAAAGCGGTTTCTAACACCGCCTGTCAGACAGCTCTCGCTTGCGGGACCCTGCACGACCCTTCGCACGTGCCAGGTTGGTTGCCCACGCAGCAGGGGAGGTGGCATCTCCTGCAGGTTCTCTGAGCCGTGGGGCATGGACCAAGCTCGTCCTGTTAGCTCTGTGTGAAACCAGAGTGTCCCAGGTTGGCTCCTCGGATTCAGTCTGTGGTGTTCGTGATGTCCAAACTGCCAACCTAACCGACTCCCCCATCAATTAGCTTCCAGCTTGATCAGAAATGTCGGTGGAGCGTACCCAACCATTTCGCTGCAATAACACCCTGCCTGATTTAGTGGCCTTCTTCAAATTCCTCCTGCTGCCTTTTCCATCTGATAGAATGCTTACAGACAAATATAGCTTCGATATCCTTACAATCACCCCTAAACAATGCACCGAGGCGTATATAAAACACTCACTTGGCTTCTTCAATAAGGCAGCCGAATAGGAGAGACCACGTGTCTGGGTTCAGAAGGTGACCGGTCACACAGCGCCCATTGCTCTGGTTGGCACTGCCCTTCCCTGCATGAAGCGACCCTCTGGTCACAGCTAAGGTCTCTTCTCTCCAGAATTTTGCATCAGCCATCAGTGACCATCTGCCTTCTTTTATGAGAATTTCTCCGGTAACTTACCCAGCATTTTTCACCTTGTGCTAAACCACAAACAGAAATGCTGGACAAACCCATCTGGATAAGGAAGCCAGATAACCGCTGAACTGCTCCACCAAAGTAAAACCACTATCTAAAGCTTTTTTTTGTTTTTTTTTTTTTTCTTCAGCCCTGAAGTGACCTTCCCAGGCGTATTTAGGGAACTAAGCCCCTAGTACCTTAACGTACACAGCACCGCGTTGCAGATGACTGGAGATTGTGCCCTAGGGTTGGGCATGGGTCTGTAAGGTGACAGGATCCCATATACATCAAGCCCCAGCAGGCAGCCTACCTAAGCCAAAACTATCGCTTTCTTATTTCTTCTCTACCAGTTATTTCCCTAGTGTAAATGTTAGTGGTTTGTGTGACAGATCTAAACGCCTTCTTTCCAATAATACACCAACACAATCTTTATTTTCTTACTAGTGGCCCTGGAAGGTTGTTAGCTCATGGAGTGCACAAAGCGGGCAGTGCATTAAGAACAGAACTGCAGGAAAAAGCAGGTTTGGGTTTTTTTTTTCCCCTGGTTTAAAGCATTCGAAAAGGAGTCAAAGATTGTGGGTCAGCTGCAGATCTCCTATCTGATGCTAAGGCTATAACTCAAGAGAAGGACACGGGGACCTAAATAAAGATCGCACAGACAATCTCAATTCCTGTATTTTCCGAGAGCTCAAAATTTCAATCCTTGTGCTCTTTAACAATTTGTTTTAAGCTTTCAAACAAACGTGAAATGTTGCAGATAGTTATAGCTGGCAACCGCATGCACTGGTAGGTATTCCGACGGTTCCTAGCATCTCTCTCTTCACCCTCGCACTTACAGAGGAGGTAAAGCTCCGACTGCAAACACACCAGCGCTGAATGACCTGACAGTATATGCTGGTACACGGAGACAGATTTTGTGGCTCATCTTGGGCCAGGGTCTGCCATCTGTATTTAATTCAGGGCATCTCTTGCTCAGGAGATAGTCCAAATGTAATTAGATTTTCCTCTGATTTAAGCGTAGGAGGAAACAGACTCGCGTCTCTACTGGAGTACTCCTCTCCATCAAGATGGAAGCAGAAGTCCTTAGCAAAGCAAGCACTTTAAGCCACATCGTGGGACCACGGTTACTGATGATCGTTTGAATCAGATCCTCAGCTTTCCTCACAGGCTACCAGTGTAGGCTACTTTTCCCACAGTGATTATTTCGAAGCAAGTTTTTTTTTTTTCCTGCTTTTAGAATCTTGTTTCTTATTTCAGTGACAAGTTCCTTGAGCATGAAGTATTTTTCTTGTCTCATGAAAGGCCAAGACTTCAGGAATCCTCTCTGTTGCACGTGCCACAAACCACGTCAAAGAAGAGAACTTTTTGGAACAAAACGGAGGCAGCAAAGTCACGGACAGAAACACAGACAGCTTTCCCTTTCATCAAATGAGCCCCAAATCGGAGACTGCTCTCCGATGCGAGAGACCCAGCTCTTCCTCTGCCAGATTAGAAAGGGACTGGAGGTTTGTTCACCTCCTTTGCTCTTTGGCAGCCGGTCCGTCGGGCTCAGCTGGAGCTCTGCCACGCTCTGCCAGCTCTCCCTTCACCGACCAGAGACCACGAGCGAGACGGACTCTGCGTCCTGCGATTGTACCGCGTGCGGGTACGTAGGCATTCTGAACTTCCAGCTCTTGTCTTGCCCGAGTCAAACCAGTGATGACTGAACCACCTGGGGTTTTTGACCTTGGGACAACGGAGGCTGTCTCAGTATCTGCTGGTGGAGTTTTTTCCTTTTGTGTAGTGAGCTATTGGCCGAGGAAAACTTTAGTCTTTGTCCCCCAGACTCCTACACATATTCCAGGTTGTTATGCCATATAATCCCTATGTATAGCCATAGCCAGAGAAGTCTACAGGACCAGCTCTTCTGAAGGGTCCATTTCCTAGCAAAGCTGACCCCCTCCTCTGCAGCCAAGAGAGAACCGTGGGCGGGTTAAGCCACGAAGCCGGTAACTTGTGAGAAACTGAGAGAAGATTACAGCTTCAGAAAATACCAGCAATTCAAGATCCTGGAAAGGCCTGCCTGTGATCCCCTTGATCAGCGCAGGATCTGCCTGCACACTCCTGGTGCCAGCGGCAGAGCAGCAGTCCTTCCTCTGTGGGTGTGGAACCAAGTCAAACGGAGTTTGGGAGTAATCCAAAGATACCACGTTAATTGCTTAGTGCTACGTCTGCGTGCCGTGCGGAGGAAGGAAATGGCAATTTCATTAAGCTTTTTGTGCAAACAACACACCTCTTTGTCTTGCTTAGCTCTTAAATGTTACTCAAAATTTGTTGCCTTCTTCATATTTAATTTGTATAAACTGAACTGTCATTTTGCAAAAGGGGCACTAGCTTTCATTTTGCAATCATTCTGGCACATTCTGTTTCTATTCCTAACAAGACAAAATGTATGTGGTCCTCACGATTCGCTCTTTGGCTTACAAGTTAACAGCATGAAGCGCAAAAATACGGTACTTTATGAGTTCCGGACTGTAAGTCTTCATAAAGCATCAGCAAAAAAATAACACAATATTCCGACATGCAATTACTTAAAAATTATAATTTGTGGTAGAAGTGCAGAACATTTTGCAACGCGGTGACTTTTTAATACCCGCAGATCAATTCCTTTGGGTACGCTCTGAGAAGCATCATTCCGAACAGCCGGACTCTCCCACTGGCAGAGCAGGCAGACGGTTCTGTCCCGCAGAGCCGCGGCAGAGGGACAGCCTGGACATTTGAACGGAGCCTGCTTGGTTCAAGAGCGATGTAACCATCACCACTCTTGTATCCAAGATCAAGGCTCGCTCTCTTTGCCTTCCTTAGTTAAAGGAAAGCAGCTCCTGTTTAAGTCCCAGCTCCTGCGTGAAGACTCAGTGAACTTTTTTTAACCTTCAGGTATACAGGCAGCAGGCATGACCCATCTGCATCTTGTCCACGGTGTTCCTCTCCAGCATCAGGTCCTGTGCTGTCCTTTCCAGGCTGGTCATCTCAGGGTGTCTCCACCTGCCAAAGCTCGTCTCCCCACTCCGCTCTGGGCTGCCTACCTGCAGTTGCTCCAAGTCTTCGCTGCCTCCACCGAGCATCCCACTCCAGCCCTTGGCTTCGTTACTCCTGCCAAGGCACGAAAGAGCTTCAAGATCACCTTAACTTTTGACCAATGCTGTCACTCTGTGTTTGTCATTTACTCCATCTTCCCCTGCAAAGGCAGCCGCACACTGTATTTGTTTGGAGAGCTGGAGAAAAGCCGAATGCAAAACTGTAAAAGCTGCCCCAGGGATTCCCAGTGTCTATTAAAGTGGGTGGAACCAGGCATCCCTGTCTCCTAGACATTTTAAAAACCTGATTTAAGTGCCTAATCTGTCGTGATTTCACACACTGACACTGTCAAGAACAGTATTAGAAGAGAAAAATTGAAATGGGTTCCTAATCTGAGAATGTTTTTACAGTTTCCAGTGTAAGCCTTATGGCATTCAGAGTTGTAACTGCATGGAATATGCTGCAATTTCCCTTTTCCCTGTACTTACGGGACTTCTTACTCCTTAAATCTTCATAACAATTTTTAACGGGAACCACAAATTTTCCATGCTTTTGAGAAGAGCTTTATTCATTCACAAACATCAGAATCTTTTGATGCTTCCTAGGATTAGTCGACATTTGAAATATTGCACGTTAATAGTATTTGGTTTTGCAATTGTGAATTTTGGTGACAAAAACACCTTTGCAAAAGTTTTTTGCTAAAAACACTTCCATTGGCCACAAAGACGGTTAGTATTTCCATGCTCAAACAAAGGTGAAAAGGGAAAAGAAAATGACATGCCTTCTTTGACTACCTCTACTACTTGCTGTAGGACATCTTCAGCAAAGAGCACATGAACGTTGGTTCGGAAAACAAAATATATCTCCATGCTTTACCTAAGCAGTTCGCACCGTATCACTGCTGAGGTTTGCCTACCTGTTTTCAGAATCGGACTCTTGTTTGGCAATTTTCCTTTTACATAATTACCTTACAAGAGAACCTTGAGAAAAAGGCGTAAGTTGAAAATATATTTTTTTTCATTTTGACTCAAACTGATTCCTAGGCTGTGGTTGCGTGATCCTTGCTGCCATAGCTGTACAAATTGAAGCCAGCTGAATGAACTTCAACTGGATCAAGACTTTACATGCGGTTGTGGCATTTTAAAATGCGATTTAAGATTGATAATTCATTCAAAATTAGGCTTAATTCATTCCAGCCAAACTAGTTTAAAACAAAATAGTCTCATAGCCAGACACAACAGTTTAACCAAGTGAGTAAAAGTGTGCCTTACCCCGGCTGTTGGTCCACGACAGGTCCTTCTCGGCAGCACACATGGGTAGAGAGGAGCTCAGACAGACGGGCTGTGCAAATGGTGGGGCACCCGGCTCTCTCTCCTGACCCTTCACAGTCTGGGCTCATCCACCCCCCTGCCCTCTCCCAGTTAATCCTGTCCCAATCGCTACCCAGTTCATGGGGGGGGCTGCACCAAAAATTGACCCGATATACCCAAGGGAGCAGGGCAGCTCCAGGCCCTGGCACTCTTTAGGCCAGGTTTAACTGGTCTGCAGACCAACAGAAGGCAGGCTTAGGCTCAGGCACAACCCTTTGAGCAAGCAGAGCCTACA
>NW_009635329.1:26122-41347 GCF_000690535.1 Cariama cristata
CCCTCTGCACACCCCCCCACCTCTCTGCAGCCCCCACCGCCATTCGCTTGCCTGCGGTGCGGCTGAGGCAGAGCCAGATGTTCGGGCTTTGGCCAGATGTAATTTCAACCGGCATTTTTGCAGGGGCATTGGGGAAGGGAATGAAGCGGGTGATTTTGCATGTTGTTTCTACTGTATTTCACCTCCTTTAGCTCTAGGAATGCGAAGATGTTTTTGTGATGTCCTTCATCACTGTGGGCAAATCAAACAGAAACAATAATGATGCATCTGATTGCAATTTTAAAAGGAAACTGCGGAATGTTTCCAGTCATATTAGATTTAATCTCTTTGGCTTTTTTTTTTTCCCCCTTAAAAGGTAGCAGTGTGCCTTTTTCATACTTTAACGTGAAAACAGATCACTGCTGAAATACATAACACTTGGTAGCATTCACCTGCAGTAACTCCATAACCCTGGCACTGACAAGCAATATATTAAAACACGATGCTGAAGATCGATGTAAGGCAATAGATGCTAAATATACACATCACACATGCCATCTCCGCAAGAGGGGCTCCAGCCTTTACATGCCATGAACCAACACCCAGCCGCCAGACTCCCTCCCGTCTCTCGGCATAATAAGGGACACAAACAAGGGCACATTAGTTTTATAGCTGCCTTGTCAGGTATAAGGCTTAAACTTTGGCTCCGCACCAGCGGCCTGTTATTATTCTGGCTTTGTGCCAGGGTCTGTTAGAACAGAAGAAGAAAAACCTTTCAGTCCTAAAGGTTCACAGAGAAGGTGGTCTTGGTTTGATCCCATTTTCCTTTTAACAATAATTGCATGTGTAGTTTTGATGGGCAGGGGGCCAAAAAGCAAAATAACAGCTTCCACCATGAGAATGACTAGAGCCAAGCAGCAGAATTTAAGGCCATCTTGTTCTTATTGCTCCTGGCAGAGAAAATCCCTGACTCCAGCTCAGTCCTTCTCTCATCATCTTGGATGCGTGTTACAGAATTACCCTGTGCATCTCAAAGTGCGGTATGAAACAAGGCTGTAGATGCCCACAGTGCTCGGGACTATCTACACAAATGCAGCCATTTGTAAATACTGCAGTTTACCCTCGCTGCCCTTCTTCTATCCCTCCTCCCCTTAGCACTTAAGATGCACCAGCCTCAGTCTCCGATCAAGAAAGGACAGCGGAGACTTAAATTTTTTATTGGAAAATGTTTGTTCTTCCCCTTTGCACGTTCCAGCAAATATAACCACTCCACTCAAAGAGACCAAGTCGTTTTAAAGAGAGTATGTAGGAAAAGCGAACACATTTTCATTTGTTTAGCTCGCAGCAGAAAAGGGATTTGGTTTCCAGTTGGGGGCTGCACGTGGCACAACACAAACTGATACCAGTAATCAGTTTTTCACACTTCAGAAAGAGTTAAGTTTAAGTCTACAGCTTGATGTGACCCCAGTTAGAGAGAGGAACCCCGATACAAGATAGCCCAGGAAAGCAGACCACGAGGAAAGGGTGGTGGGCTGGAGAAGGGAATAAAAAGTGGAATAATACGGCTATAGTTCCTCCTCCCCCAAACTGACCTGAGTCTCCCACAGTCTGTAGCGTTTGCTCTCAGGGGTTTGACGAGAACTAGCGGATGCCTTGTCATTGCCTTGCTCCCGCCGGTTTTACAGCACCCCCGGAGAGGTCCCGATGCTCGCCGATCACCTCACCGATCAGCTCGCCGATCAGCTCACCGCGATGCTCACCGCGATGCCCAGGCAGGTCTGGAGGAAGGACCCTGTGCCGCCACCGGTGTCTTCAAAACAGGTCCCAGCTGGCACGTTTGCGAAGGGCCTGGGTTCACCTTGGGGTGCCGCAGACACAACCCCTAACGCAAGCAGAAACAAGCTCATTCAGAGTTGCATTTTTCCTTCTCAGCATATTTTGGGTTTACTTATTACAGGATAAGCTCTTTTCCCTGCCACAAGCATCACAATAATTTAATCAGCAGTCATCTACTGTGTAATTTCCTTCCTTCCTTCCACCAACACGATCATCCTTAGGTCCAAAGTCATTAGAAAAGCAATTAACCACAAACTTCATTTAGCCAACTAGAATGGGATGAGATGTTTTTATTTGTTTGTATTCGTCACTGCAACAGTAGTAACAGTTTTGCTTGTTTGTTTTTGCAACGACTTAAGGGGAAACAAACGAGTTCTTTCAAACCTGTAATAAATACCTAGAGAAAAAATAACAATAATTACACACTCAACGTCAAGTAAGTATTAGCTCCCCATATCCTGTATTTCATGTTCTGAAGGTGTTTCCATTTTTAAAGACTGCTTTTAAAATAAATGTGGATAAGTGGTTGCTGGAAAACACTGTATTTGACGGCATTTTTTTTCTTCTGTGTATGAATGGCCTAGGGACAACTGTTGAGTTTTCAGCTGTAAATGCAAATGTAAACCTACCCCAGCTTAGGTCTGAACGTGTGCTGTTTGCTCCACCTGTTCTCTGTTCGCAAGGTGTGATTCAACCCCCCTCTATCAAATGACACCCTTTAGGTTCTCTGGTTGTCCGGCAAAAACGCTGAAAGGTGACAAAAAAAGAATGTGATTTCAAAGTAGCCAAATATCCTTTCTCCTGGTTAGGTATGGAGGCAAACCACTGCCCGCCCAAAAGGTTTATAGAGCTTTTGAACACAGCATTCAAAGAATAAAAAGAAAACAGAACTGATGTCTTGATCCCAATGAGGCTTCTTTCATCCATGGGAGGTTTGGGGGCCTGCTTCTACATTTTCTGGGGAGCTGCAGGTCTTTGGTTTTTCCTGGCCACTCTACCAGGGAGAAGTACATCCCTTTTTGGTGCCAAGAGAAAGCTTGCGCATCCAGGATGCTGAGCCTCCCAGGCTGCCCGCGGTGCACAGCCAGGGACTGAAGGCATTCCCTGTGGGAACAGGTATCTCAGTGTAGTGATGTTTTGCCAGCTGAGAAATCCTGGTAGAAGAGGGGGCCGGAATGCTGAAACATCAATCCCGAACTGGTGAGGCTCAACGTTAAATAAGGCACTTATGTGCTGGAGACGGGAACGTGGTGGTGAGCTTTAAAGGAAAATCATGAATCGCATGGTCTTTTGGGGAGGGAACAGTCATCTCCCTGGCTGTGCCTGTATGACAGCCGCCTCTCGTCAGATGCTCTGTAGTACCACAATATGGCTATGCAGGAGCAGCGCCAAGGGTGGCAGAAGGGCTCTGACAATGCCGAGCACGGATCCTGCTCTGAACCTGCCCCAGGTTCCCCGAGGTTTTGATGAATGCTCATCCCAAAGGGTTTTCAACATTTTGTGTACCTTTTCAGTTTGGTGCCGCTAACGCTATGGCCACAGCACTGTACATCTTTAGCTGAACACATCTCCATTCTCCTAGCGTATCGGTTTGAGTTATGGAGATCTCAGTCACTTTGGAGAATTTGTCCTGGGGCAGAGAGCCCATTTATTTGAGAAGCTGCCGAACCTACGCTCGGTCTACATTAGGCTTGCGGAACTAATAAAAAAACCCAAACATGCAAATTGCTCTAAATGCCAGTTTACATGGAAGCATAAATTGAATCTGGATATGTGCATTGTCAGATTGATAGGCTCTGCTGTGGGAAAATTTTACGGCGGTATTTGCTTATGAATCTACTGGGAGACTGTCTCTTTGAAGTGAAGTGAAGCTTTGACATTCCCAATGTTCTTCATCTCTCTGGCCAAGCGCAGAGACCGGCCGGGACTCGAGAGACTGAATTTCTGTCTCTAGCTCTGCAGCAGGCAAAGCTGGCCACGACCTCAGCCGGCTACAGCCAGACCAGCTGCAGAAGCGGGCAAAATCTGCTTCCCTTCCCCTCCTCTTTTGCCCGATGTGACTTGAAATGTTTGGAGTTAGGAGCAAGCTCCGAAGGTCCCCCCAGGCTGCAGGGTTGCAGGAGAGCGGGGAGGGAGATAGCCAGGTGGTCCTGGACACGCGACGTCGAGTAGCTCAGCTGAGAGGGTGCCAAGTCACGCAGCCTGCTCGGCACTTGCCAGAAGCACGGCAAGCGGCTACAGCTACCTACTTGCCAGCAAGGAGCTCGTCGAGCTCGTTTTTCTATACATTACGTGATGCGCACACACCTTTCGGGCTGTTTCTGCAGCCCGGTTTCACAAAGGGCTGACGTTTCGCAGTGGCTTTGCGGTGTGGGGAGCAAGGTACTCCAGAACATCACGGTCTGCTTTAATTTATCTGAGGTCAGGTTCGAGCAACGTGGATGAGCTACAGTTTGTCTCACCAACGCCAGCGAGAGAGGGGGCAGTTTAAAAGCTTTGAAGGCTGAAGAAAAAGAACATATAAGCAGTTAAGCCCTTTGGCAGCTGTTGTAATGCTAGGCAAAAAATGCCCTCAGCAAGCCCCTTTCCCAGCACTCAGAACCATGCCCCAACCCCAAAATAGCCCATAATAAAAAAACCCCGAACCAAACACCCAGAGCTCATTTTCAGTCACCTAAGTCTAGCGCTCTTTTTATCTCAGAAGAACCAGCAATGTTCCTTCACGAACGCCTTGCTTCCACCACAGCCAGCATTAAACCAGGCAGGCAAGGGGAAGAGCAGGAGCACAGATGTCCCACAGGCAGCCAGCCCCCCATCCGAAGTGGTGCTCCCCGCAGCTTGTTTCTTCTGACAGCATACTGTACGGCTTAGCAACTCTGCAAACGGTGAGATAAGTGCTCTGTGGAGCAAAAAAAAAATATTTCCTTATAGCCATGTCAGGCTGTCAGTCCTTGCCTCCCCCACTGCCAGGAGCTGCTAGACTTTCTCAGCCATCTGGTGCAGGATGGGAGAATTCCTGCCGATAACCCCGGCATTGCTGTGCTCTCGGTGTAGGAAGCCGAGATGGGTTTTGAAGTGTTTGTACAGGGCTGGAAAAGCGGTGGAAGGGCTGGAGGAAAACGAGTGGGAAGGTGTGAGGTGGAAACGAGATGTGCTGGTGATGCAGGAGGCCTCAGCACACGTTTCCCTTTTGTAGGGGATGAAGGAAAGGGCTTTGCCCTTCAAGTTTAGCTGTCATGGGATGCAGCCATGGGAGAATAAGGTGGTAGACGTGGTGCTCCTCTTCATTCCCTGCTGGGGAACGGAAACCCAGACAGATTTCCAGAACATTATTACTTAGCAGTTACAGGTTTCATGCAAATTTGACTTTTCCCTAGTAGGAATGATAGGATGTCAAATAGTTACTCATTTAGTTATCAATACCTTAATCTTGGAAAGATGTTAGCTCCAGGTAGAGGGAGAAATATCTTAGAGCTTATAGAAAAACTTGAAGTTAGCGGGTTTTAAACAACTCTTTCAAATATTTCTTGTAATATTTGCAGTGATGTAGTGGATGTAATAGTTAGCGCTACCGCAGGACTCCGAAGAGAAACATCCCATCTTTCCACAGGCCGTCATGCAATTGCTTGAAAATAATCAGCCGGAGGTATTATTTTCTATTTCCCAGTGAAATGTTGATAAAATCATGATTTACTGCCTTCCCACAGTTCCAATTGTTTTTCTGTGTGTCCTTACAGGCTCTCTCCACGTGTAAGGCGTTTTATTCCTGTATCTCCACACGGAGAGAAGAGCTTATCGGCACACGCTGGCACAGCCCCATGGACTTGACTTCTCTGCGGCGACTTCGGCTGCAGCAGCTGAGGATGTGTCCCACACGACGTGCATCTTTGCACCACCCAACTGCATGCCCTTGGAAGTCAACTAAAGAGTGCCCATTAATTTGGAT
This sequence comes from Cariama cristata, assembly GCF_000690535.1. Lineage (NCBI taxonomy): Eukaryota > Metazoa > Chordata > Aves > Cariamiformes > Cariamidae > Cariama > Cariama cristata. The sequence goes on from NW_009635329.1 coordinate 31,884, forward strand.
GCTATTTCAGTCAGACCCTAACAAACCCTCTACCTTGGTCCTGTTCAGGGCGACACTGCACGGACTTCAACGTGAATTCACTTCCTGAACAAGGAACAAATACCGTCGGCCCCATTAAAGCCGCAGTTCGCGCAGCTCTGAGAGGAGTACCCCAGAACATGAACAGCACAGAGGTGTTAGGGCTGCTGGATGCGACAAAGCTGTAAAGTGCAGAACAAAGGCTCCCCAGGCATGAATCAGGTTTACCACTTGAGCAACCCAAGTCTTTCCCTGCACCAGCCCCTTCACACAAGAAGCAACAAAAGGTCAATTTTAAAGGTAAAGATGGATAAAAAGGTGCGTTCTGCCTTTCTTTGCTGCTGTTCCATCTGTTTTCACATTCCTTTTGTAACAGGGTTTGCTGTTGCTAGAAAAACAATGACGATGATAGTATGCTGTCCTTTACTGCCTTGAACCTCATCTCGTGGCTGGTGGTGAAGGCCAGAGGATCCAAAACAGGCGTGGGATCGATCAAAGTGCAAACGTCACATCTGAACAGATTCAGGTCTAGGGAGCAGAGCTGGATCTGGCCCGGGTATCCACCACAGAGGTGCTGCATTAAGAGACCCGTCAGTAGCTACACACTGAAAATCCCAAACCTCTTTCTGCGCAGCATCCCAAATCGGAAGAATAAAGAACCTCTCGCTTCCAAAAGAGCATCTGCTTCTCAGAGCTTGGCGTGAAACAGAACACAAACGAGTTTTGCACTACAAAAAGGGTAGGGATAAGCATTTCAGCAGAGACGAAAATAAGGCATCCTTTCTGTGACATGAAAGTTCATTTTATTAGTTCCTATAGTTAACGTATAGGGAGTAGCTACCCTATCATAGCAAGTAATAAATACAGAGAAACATTTCTCTCTCTGTGAGATCTGCAGATCGCTATGCTCCATCTTTTTGCTAGGCTACATTTCTTGCTAATGTTCTTCCATCTCAGTAGTCACTCGCCAGTTTGGCCAGCAAATTAAAACAAATCAGCTATACACTCAGCACCTTCAGAAGTCACCCGCTTAGCCAAAGACATTTGCACTACAGCAGAGAGTGTTGTGACTGTTCCAGCATTGTGCCTGTAATGCTGTAAGAAGCACTGACATATTATTATAAGCTAAAGACTCATTCAAGATTTTAGAAAAACTTTCAGATCTTGCAGAATTGCATGCTTGGAGAGGAACTTATTAAAAAACCTCCGTGACTTACAGAGATGAAGGAGAAACCTGGTGATTTCAACTTGGTTTTGCATTGTGAGAACTTGGCGGCACTGAATTCCCTACATATCTTTTTACTGACTACAGAAGGGATAGGGTCTCATTTGTTGATATTTTGTGTTTCTCAAAACACCTGACTGAGAGTGCTGGGGCGAAAACCCCTGGAATCCGGGGTAGGTGGTAAAAGGCAACGGCTCGTTTGTCCCAGTACGTCTCGATCCCAGCTCCCGTTCCGAGCGCTCTCCAGTACGGTGGCAGGTCGGGCCCTGATCCAGAAATCCTTATTCACCCCCAGTTTGGATTAACTACTTTTTTCCCCTCCAAAAACTAAAAATGTGCCTAGATATAGGTGCGGTTTTTTTCTCTGTTGTTTCTAGAACTAGGTTTTATTTATTTTGAGAGCAGAAAGAAGATCAAGAAGTACCTGAACTTCAAAGAAAAATCTGACATTTCCTTTAAAGAACTTCCACTCCCCAACAATCCATGGAGACAGTGCTTTTGCAGATGTGGTTGTGGGTTGACACCTTCTCACTCTTCATCTCACTCTTCATCTTCCTGCGCATATAAAAGCACACGGCTTGACAGGCAGCTCAGTGCCTATAAATGGCTATTTGTTATTTATGGTGATTATTAAGTGTCCATGTTTTCAGATCTATTACGTATGCAGTGATGTAAGGCTTCTATTTTAAAGGTAATATTTATTTATCATACCAGAAGTGGCCAATGTCTGGAAAGGTTATATCGGTAAAGTAAACATGAAGCACTACTGAGCAAAGTATAACCTAAATGGACTGTTTGCACTCAGTATTGAATTTTTAATCTCATTTCCCCATTTTGTTACAAACAGTAAGGGGAAAAACCAATACAGAATCCATAGGAAAAAAATCCAGAGCACTGTACACTGCATATGAGAAAAAAAGGTCCTCCTCGTATCTTCTGCTTTGTTATTGACAACGGTTTGTTCCCTGTCAATAACGGTAAGAGCAGCAGGGCTTGCTTTGAGTTGTTTTTTTGTTTGGTTTTTTTTCCTTTTTGTAGCCTAGCAAGTTTATCGGGGTGGAAAGGAGGTCAGGAAGGAAAGAAGGCCTTTATGATGTGTAGGTTGCACATTGTATAATAAATATTTAACACCCTGGTACCCCATAAAGTCTGCGTTCCCAGGCAGCTCTGCTCTCTTGGGATGTGGCCAGCAAATAAGGGAACATACTCCACTTTCAAGTCCCTTCTTATTACAGCCCTGAAGGTCAGGGTAAATGAGAATTGGAAAAGCCAAGCAAAGGCTAGCGGGAAAGGAAACAAGAGGTCAGCTGGTCTAGAAAGGCATGGGAAGTCAGACTTAACTTCTGAGTCCTCTGTGGACTTAGCTCAAGCTGTCTGAGAAAGAGTCGTATTTTCTCAGAAAACGTACGAAAAGAGAGCGACAAGCCATGCCGACCGTACCAGGCAGCTAGAAGCGCTCAAGGTCAGGAGAAGACGCTGTGTGCATCTCGTCTGACCTCCTCCGTAACGCTGGCCAGAGACACTGACCCAGTGAGCTCCACATCAGGCCCAACGGCTTTTGTGTTATCCGTGATAAGACTGCTAGAAGACCATCTGATCTGGTTTAAACAGCCATTTGACAGAGAATCTGACAGCTTTCTTGTGCAATTCCTCTCTTGCAAGAATATCCTCATTTCAATAAATGTCCATCTGCTCCTTCCCTTTTTGATAAAACGTGTGCGTTTAGCTAGGTGATTACTAGGTCTCATTATTTGTGATTCTCTGAATCCACTCCAGCTTTCTAAAACCTTTCCAGATGATCCTAGAGGGAGCCTAGTCTGCAGCGACAGCTATAGAAACCTCTCCATCTTCCACTTTGCCACGGGTTTTATCCCTAAATCTTCTTGTGTTTAGGGCAGCTGCTGTCACAGTAGTTTTTAAAAAAAAGAAAGATAAGTTGTATTATTGAGGTTAAATTCAATGGAAAGTCGTAAATTTTGTATGATTTCTGTAATGGCACAAGGACGACAAAAATGGCAGCTTGCAGTAGGAAGCTCAGGAAAGTGAAGGTAAAATCCTGAAATGAAAACTTGCCAAAATCTCTATACAAAGCAAACTTACCTGATTTCGTGCACCTCAGATGGCACAACCCTCTTAGCCTCATTTTTCCAATGAGAATCCAACAGCCAGACCCACAAACATTTTTATAAACAGTGCAAGCAGCACAAAGTAAAGAAGAACAGGGCAAATCCGAACTGACTCCTATTGATTTAGTGATAAAGGCTCCATGGAGACCAGCTGTTAATTACCCTTCCAGAGGAGAGACTTGTTTAGCTTGGAGTCAGGGCTGGGTTGGTTTTTTTTCCCCCCTTTCCTCTCAGGTACAATAGACTCCACTGTTAGGATTAGCATAGGATTTAAACCATAAATGTGCATTGGAACAGAGTTGTGATTATTCATCCGTTTAACGATGGTACTGCTAAAGACCGGGGAAGAATGAGGCCATACACAAAACAGACACTCCCTGCCCCAGCCGCTTTGCTGGTGAGCAACCTCTCCAGCAGGCTTTAGCATCGTTTGCTTTCCTTTCCAGTCAAAGTTACGGCAAAGCAGCACGCCTCTGTCCATCTTGTTCTCCTTTCGGCTGCTGCAGTCCCGTACCTTAATGACTTTTAACCCTGCCAGGTACAGAGCTCTCTTGACGCCCACTGCCTTCAGGGCCGGGGCAGAGGAGGGGGACGCGGGGCTGTGTCACCCTGCTCAGCTCCTTTCTGAATGAAACCACCGAGCCCCGGCCGTACGATCCATCTGGGCTGTGCATGATGGAAGACTAGCGCGTAGGGGCAAATGAGGCTTGAAAACCATCTGTTTGCTCACCAGAGCCTGACACGGGCTGATTCAGTCCCTGACACGGCTGCTGCAGCGTATGCTGGCCTGCCCGGGTGATGTGAGCTGATACTTACGGCAATAACAGGTGCAAAGCTTCCCGACAGAAGTGCTGTTTTTAAATCCCCCAGTCCCTTTCATAACCCAGAGAGGCGGGAGGCTGAGCTCTCCGAAGCCATCGACCGACTTCGTACACGCAACCTGGGCAATTACGGATGCAAAACAAAGCGTGCAAACGAAGTCGCGCTGTTCCTCGCTTCTCAGAATTACTGGGGAGAGCAGGGAGAAAGCAGGGGCATACACAACAGGAGGATGACATGGTTCAACTTTGCAAACACACACGCTTTTCCCTGAAAACCTCTCTGCTGTTGCTAAGGCTGATGCAGTTTTGCTGGAAGCCTTGGTGCAGAGACTTTTTTTAGCCGCCTTGAGAAGGAAGATCAAAGAGCAGAGGCTTTGGTAGCCATCAAGCACAAAGAAGATGAGCACTTAAATGACTCATTTTATACAAAATCTTCCTACACAAGATTTAAAACAGGTGGTGCCTGGAACAACAGCCCATAGCTGCTTTCTGCTTACCAGTACTCCCACCATCATTACCTGTGGTGCAAGGAAAAAAGCTATAGCAGATGCAGGTCTGTACACCTGGGCAGCAGTAGACCATACAGGAAAACGCACGACTCTGCTTTAGGTTACAAGCTGTAAGCACAAGTGGAAATATGGATTTGACCCGAGGGGAGGAATATATGCAGTAAAACTTGGGAGTCTTCAAACACCACAACCGTCCAAAGTAGACAGACTCTCTGGTTAGTCACTCTCCTCCTGGGCTGGCATGCATTTCTTTATTTTCTTTGTGCTTGTACAGCAGCACATGTAGTGCAAGGGAAGTGAACAACGTAAACTAGAAACAATCAGCACGACGATCGTGGTTCGCACTTCAGCTCGCACACAAACAGCCTCTCTGCCTTAACAAGCTGCCGCTCACGAGGAAGCCAGCACCATCGCCAATTAACCATCGCTGGCTGGTTTTCATTCCAGATCGATCGTGCCTTGAGAAACACTACATCTAAAACTACTCTGCGTTAAGATCCCCCCATGTGCTTCAGGCGCGGTGTTCTAGCAATGATGTACAGCGTTTCGCACGTTAAAGACCAGCAGTGGCCTTGGTGAGGAGCAGTTTGCTCACTTGTGTTTACACACGCTGCCAGCCCAGCGACGTGGCCAAGGTGACTTTGGGGTAAAAAGCTGCTGGAGTACAGCTGGTGCAATCCGGGTCTACAACTTTCCGTGCGTGTCAAAAGTCATTTGCATATTCATTATCTTTTGATGAGCGCTGCGTGGTCAAGGGAAATGTACTTTCCCCTTCGGTGTATATCTCAATTTGCTCAGCCTTCTGTAAATCTCCTGTGCTCTGTATCAGCGGGGGTAGAATTTAGTCCATTTACTCTAAGGATTAGGTCCTTCCCCCCAGATTACTGTTTTTAACTGTAAACAAAATATTTGGGGAGGCAGAGAGCCCGGTGAGGAGTTTGCTGGGGGCAAATATATAATTGCTAACTGTTTAATTAGGACCAGACCCTAGGATTTTTCTAGGAGATGAAAGGAGTTGCTTGCTCACCGGGGTGGAGCGGCAAAGGTGCCAGCCAGGGTTAGAAACAAATCCACGAAATTCCGGCCTCAGAATCCATCCTCAGCTCAGGTTAAAAACCCCACGTCTCTTCTGTCCTCAGGAGGAAGGTGTGCGTTGTCGGAAGGTGAGAGTTGAAGCAATTCATAACCCACCCCTAAAAAATGAGACAGAAGCTTCAGAAGAAAGAGTTGGGACTCACCAAAGGAGCAAACCACTGCGGAGAGGTCATCCTACCGAAAGCTGGATGCGCTCGGTCCCGCTGCTTTCCCGCAGGAACCCGAGGAGCAGCCTGGCGTGTAGCTCTGCAGGAACCGTCCTGTTTCTCTCTGCCAGGGCTACTGTTACAGGACAGCAATGCCACTTAGTGGCTTCACGAAAGCTGTTTTCTCATGAAAAAAAAAAATTGCCTGTGTTAGAAAGCGATAGGATTCGATTGAATAGCAGCTCACCGCTGAATCCTGAGCGTACAGTTACTTGTTTAAAAAGTAAAACAAAAATCCCAGCGTGCTGCAGAAAAAGAAGAATGAGACACCGCTCAAATTTTCCTTCTTCACCTTTTCCAGGATAACTTCCGGTGGGACGTGCCCCATCCCTGCGTGAGCGCCCAGAGCAGACAGCACACAGCCCACGTGCCCCGGGAGGGCAAGGCTTTGGACACAAAAGCCCCCCTTGCCTGAAGAAGCAGCTCCAGCCTAACGGTGGAATTAGAAGAAATAGCCACAATTCAGCAGGAAAAAATGGCGGGAGACAACTGGAGGCTGGCTGGCTCTCGCCATCCGCCGAGCGTGTTCATTCCCAGATTTGCCAAGGTGCTGTGCCATCTAGAGGAATTCAATATGTGTTTTCCTGGGCTTCTCCAAAGAGCTCCTGGCTCCGCCGGGGCTGGCTGCCAAAGCGGGGCAGGGTGGGTGCCCAAGGACCCAAACATCGAGCCCTGCTCCAGGCCCAAAAGCGCTTCTGGCAGCCCCTGTGGCTACCCGGCCCGGCCACAACAGCAGGGCACAGCACCAAGTGTGCATGGACGAGTTGTACTAACGGCCTTAAAAACGTGCGGTCTTAGCGGTTTGAACGTGCCGATCGCGGATTTCTGTACTACCTCAGTTTACCTCCAGGCCCGATGTATGGAAACAAGGGCACCCCTCTACCAAAGTACCAGGCTGCTGCTGCCAGAGCTGCCCCTGGCACTGGATGAAGCAAGGCCTTCATCTCTTTTTTCGCTTTGTAATTACGGCGCACGCTAATGCTAATTAACACGAGATGGAAGCTGTGGCCTACAAACAGAGGCGTTGGGTATATAGTGGGTGAACGTTGCTATTGGCTGAAAATGGTTATTTAACCTTTAAAAATGTGAAGTTGCTGCAAAATCTTGCCTTCATTCCTTTCCTGCTCAACACCACCCCAGGCTTCATCTGCTCCCTGAACCGTCCAGCTCAGCCAGACGTCCTCAGCTCCATCCCGCCCGGGCTGCCTGTCCTGGCACCCATCTCTCTCCTTTGATTGACAGCTGTCCAAAGCTGACAGCCTGCCCACAGCTTTCCTTTGCATTGCCAGAGTCACCCTGCGCTCTCAGCCCTCCACAACGCCTTTAAGCATCCTCATGCCCACGCGATTCTGACCGTCAGAGAGATTGAAAAGGAGTTGTAAAAGCATGCACTTTGTAATTTCTAAATAATTAGTGAAATATGTACCAAAAGACCTTGTAGATAGAGAAAGAACGTTAAAACAAGTTGCGAAGGACAAAATGTTACAACTTTCTTTGTTTCAAGATGAACTATAAAGGAACAGAAAAAATGAAGTCCATCCTATTTTCCATAGGAAAAATGCAGGGATTCCCCAGGTTCTCACCAATTTGAAATCGTCAGATGACACTTCTGCAGCCTACTTCCTTTTTGACTTCTCTCCAGTTTCGATGCCCTCTGCTCCTGATTTTCTCCCCACCAGCCTGTGGGGCCCTGCTGTGTGGCTCTGGCAGGAGGTGACCGTTACCAAGTGACTATCAGAGTGCAATGTTTGTTATCGGAGCCGTCACCCCGCACCGTTTGGAGTCTAGGTACAAAGAAAAAAAAAAAAAAAAAAAAAAAAGAGTGCAAATGAAGTGTTATTGCTGCAAGAAGTAACCCATTAACATCATTTCATTCCGCGCTTTTAAATTAGCATGTGTTCGGGAGGCCACTCGGTAAGCTTTGCTCTGTTTCCTGAGAAGTCACCAAAGGACACCAGCTGCAAGCTCTAGCTGATGGTGAGCTAAGGGCAATTGGTGCAGATAAAGTAAGAAAGAATTTAAAGCTTCGCCTACCACTCGAAGTGATCTTTACTGGAAGTTTAAGTGGGCTTTACTGGAAGTTTGAAACCTTCTTGACTCTTGGTGTTGAAAATTTTCTCTGTTCTTAGAGGCTGAAATGCTGAAAAATGGAAGCACCAAGGTATCACAGAAAAATCGTCCTCACGCTTGGCTTTTCAGCTGGTTTAGGTGGTGACCTTCAGACACGGTGTCTCCAAAAGTTAAATATCAAGGGGAATATTATTAAGCAGGTTTAGATTTCACAAGAAAAACTAACAATAGCAGCTTGAAGAAATTACTTGTCTGGTCTCCTGCGGTGCAGTCGTTCAGAAACGGCAGCTCTGCCACAGCTATGGGAGGAGGCCAAGTAAGCAGAGCCCTTCCTTTCCTAACACGAACTCCTGAAACTTCAGTGGAGTTGCACTGATCTGCACCAGCTGAGGATCACCCGTGGCGTTTTTACTGAACAAATGGCAAGCATTCCTGTGACAGAACCAAATACACGGCTGAACCGGAATTGAAGAGTTTAGGTGAATTTTGCCAATACTCATCACCACTTATTAAAAAAAAAGAAATAATTCGGGAGTGAAAGATGTTGGCAAAACTCTTCAGAGGTTATACCTTGTTTGATATTCATGAAAGAAAGAAACAGCTTTACCTTTGCTCCGTTGTGGGTTATCTGGAGTTTTTATTCCACATGTCATTGCATCGATGGAGGCAGCTCTTCTCTGATGCTTCACTATTTGGGTGGCAAGTTCACAGCAAATCTAGAGAGCTCTTCCATGTCATACTCTCAAAGAGGCAGATGATCCTTCAGATCCAGGATGAATTTACTTTCCCCTGGTCGGGGTCTCACAGGCTTGCTCTCGAGGGGCAGACAGCCCCGCTGTGCCCAGGTGCTCTGGGCCCTGGGCTCAGACCCGTGTCTGAACCGTCCTTAACTTGCCCAGAAACTCAGAGAGAAGTCGCTGCCCTTCTGGCTTTTTATCCACGTCCTGAGTGCGTAGGGCCATACAGCATGCAGGGTGGAAATGAGCTTTCACTGCATTTTCTTTCCTTCTGGGACTTCCACAATGTACTCAGAATGAATTTTTTTTTTTTTTTTGTTTTTTTTTCCAGTGAACAGCACGAGCCCTTATCCTCTCAACCTGCCCCGTTCCTCATCTCAACCTCCGCAGAGCAGAAATAATTATTTCAGGGAATAAATGACGACCTTAGAAACGCTGCTTAAGCACCAAAGCTCTTCACATTTTACTCTAATCCTGTAGTATCTGAGACCTGCAGAACAAAGCAGAGCATGTTTTAAGGTACAAAGGATTAGATTAGGCACGTACTCCAACCACTAGCATTTCAGAACCAAAGGGCAGATAGTTTATACGCATTTGCCTGAACGTGTATAACCTGAACGTATAACCCTGAAAGGGATGATACAGCCCCTCCGACTG